>NW_020525854.1:172500-177500 GCF_003368295.1 Carassius auratus
AGCCAGGCTCTGCACAAACAAACTGGTCTTTTGTCTGCGTGAGTAATTGGTGTGAATCGACACAGTGAGAGTGTTTAATCCGTCCCGCTTTATCCTCTGTGTATCAGTGATAGCGACACAGCGTTATACAGTCATCAAACACACTCATAGATTTATCACCAGATTCAGACCCTTGATTTCGTCTCTGATTTGAGTGGATCTCTTCATACACAGAATCACGATGCACTGCTGTATCTGATGATCATTTACTGTAATGAGATGAACTCAGTGAGAGGATTCAGTGAGGCATTCATGTTTACTTTAACTGGGCAGAGATTTACACAGAACAAATGAGCAAACATCTTTTCTTCGACTCTGAAGCATAGCCTGCTGTCACAGAACACACATGCAATTTGCAGCACGTGTGTGCCCAAAAAAACAAATGTTATACACATTCTGAATGGTTTCTAAAAAGCCTAGAAAGCACAAAGAGTGCTCCCTTTCTAATCACTGAGAAGCTGTTCCTCGTCAACCAAACCTGCAGAAATATATATATAAAAAAAATATATATAGATAAATAAGTAAATGTAATGAAAGAAAAATAAATAAATAAATGACGTGATAAAACAACAAAAAAAGTTCCTTTGTAATAAAATGTAATCCTGAATTTATATTTTAATATATATAAATAAATAAATAAAATAAACATTAAATAACATAGTAAAATAATATATTAAACACACACACATTTATTATTTGTATTCACTTTAACTTGGAGTATCTAACTAGAACTAAACTAAAACTCAAATAAGAATGAGTAAGAGTTATATAGACAATAGAAATGGCAACACAACAGAATTACTAAAACTTTACGGCATGAGTTTCTCAGAGGTTTATTTCTGTGAGTTATTGACACGTCTGTCACCGTACAGCTGAAACTGGGCCAAGCGCTTATATAATCAACTGATGACCACAGAGACTAGTTTAGTGTGTTTTATTAGCTGGATTTGTTAGACGAGTGCTGATATTATGATATTTTGAATACTTTTTTATGTTTTTTTGTGGTTTAAGCAAATGATACAGTGCATACTTTTCTTTTTCACTGGAGGAAGTGTTATTACGGACTCCTGTTTGATTGTGATTGGGTTAAAAGGTTGATCATTTCCAGTTTGGTTTCATTGCATCTGTTTGTTTTTATATAGAACATGAATTTTTTATATCTCAGAGGGCTTTAAATATGAATCTGGTCTGACTCATATCTGTGAAATATCCAACAGAAGCTGTAAAATGGTTTCCTGTGAGGAGAGAGCCTGAATGATGTGTGATGTGATGTGTCTCTGGTCCCGCAGGAGAGCTGTATATCGGTGGAGTAGCGAGGAGCATGTACAGCAGTCTGCCGAAGCTGATCGCGTCTCGGGACGGATACCAGGGCTGCCTGGCCTCCGTGGACCTGAACGGCCGGCTGCCAGACCTGCTCGCAGACGCCCTCCACAGAGTCGGCCAGGTGGAGCGAGGATGCGACGGTCAGTCACACACACACACACACACACACACACACACGCACTGTTACACACACACACGCGCTCACACACACACACACTGATACACACGCGCTCACACACACACACACTGAAACACACACACACACACACACACACTGATACACACACACACACACACACACACACACACACTGATACACACACACACACACACGCGCGCGCGCACACACACACACACACTGATACACACACACACATACACACACACACACACACGCATGCGCGCACACACACACACACACACACACACACACACACTGATACACACACACACATACACACACATTTATAAATTCAATGTATTATGTCATTTCTGTTTAGTTTGTTGAAGTATTAAAATAACTAAAAATTAAACTAAAACTTAACCTATACAGACATAATAAATTCAGACATAATTTAACTAAAATTAAAATAAATAACAAATACAAATGAAACGACAGTGGTTTACAGTAATCCTAAAAAACAATACTGCCAAATACACATGCTAAAAACAACTTACTTACACATAGTAAGGAATGTTATTAAAAAAACGAAACCGAAGCGAAACAAGTAGTAGGAAAGAGGAGAAACACAAAGCTACACTTCTCCGCTGCTGGTGTCTCTGCTGGAGTCTCACGGTGGAGTCGACGGTCTTCACACGAGGAGACTTCACACTGCTTTTGTGCTCCAGCCTCACACACTGTGTGTGCAAGATATAAACCTGTAATTATGAGAAGAAAAGTTAGAATTGAGAAATGTAAACGCAGAATTGCAAGAAAAATAGTCAGAATTGTGAGAAAGAAAAAAAATTGGCAATTTTATTTATGTATTGTTTGATTTATTTTAATGAATTAACTTTTATTCTACAGCTGAAACATGCTTCCATTGTTTTGAACCTGGAGCATTCCTTTGATTTGTGATGTTCTACCCATTGTGTGTCGCAAAACTAAAATCAAAAACATTTATTTTATTTCAAGTAATAATTATGTAATAAATAAAGAAAGAAAATTTAGCTTGTTGCCAAAGCATAATACACTATTTTTGTGTAACTTTAAGTACTTAAATAACTAAAACTAAAATCAAAAATAAACATAATTATGATTAAGAAATAAAATCACACAATACTTTTTTCTTTTTTTTCTCACAGTTTTGAATTTAAAAAAAGACAGGAAATGTGAGAGAGTCAGAATAAAGTCAGAATAAAGAGAAGACTGAAGGCCTGGAGTATGAGGTCGTGGTGTAGAAGAGAGGATTTTAGGAATATACCCCACTTGAGGGTACAAAAATGCTTTGGCCAGACTGGGCACAAAGAGGATATAGGAAGGGGCTACTGAGAGGAGCTGCAGATGCCCAACTCTCTTGAGAGAAGACATCACCAGAAGGAAGGTAGTCTTGATCGTAAGATGGCCATCAGAGCTTCTAGCACCACAGCCAGCTCCCGAGAGGGGACATGAGATCGTACAGGACGCCTGAGCCTCAGCACACTGCAGCTGGTGGTGAGACTGGAAGCTACGAGTTGTGCCCCTCAGGGTCCACACCCACGACTCCAGGCAGGGGTGGATTATTGTGCCCTCCGACAGTGAGAGGAGGTCCCTCCTGACGGGAATCTCCAATGGAGAGCTGTTGAGGAGGGAAATCAGGTCCGAGAACCATACTCAGCCGGGCCAGAACAGGGCTTCTGGCAGCAGACGGACCCCGTCACAGTGCACTCTCTCCAGAACTCTTGGGAGCGGAGCGATCAGGGGGAAAGGCATACAAATAAAGCCTTGACCACGTCTGTACTATGGGATCCAGCCCCAGTGGAGCTGGATGAGTCAAAAGAACCAGAGGGTTCAAAATTTGCCAAAATTTCTCCATATCTGCTTCACCACCTCGGTGCGAAGCCTCCATCCCCTGTGGCCTTGAACCCTGCCTTGACAGGATGTCTGCTCCCATATAAAGATGCCCAGGACGATGATCAGACCTCCTTGGTGGTTGATATGATAGACAACTGTGTTGTCAGTGCGCACCAACACATGGCCTCCGGTACCCAGTTTACTCTTCTGTGATTACAACTCGCTTTACAACTCCAAAAGCTCCTCATACTGGAGCAATTGAGGCGGCGAGTCCTCATTGATTCTCACCACGTCAACCCCCTCAGAAGAAGACAGGCAGAGCATCGTGTCCGTTACCCAGGGGAAGTTACCGCAGAGCGGGCTTCTAATCCCAGGGAGCGGGCGCTGGATCTGGTGGGTGAGGAAGAAGATAGGGACTCGCCCGTCTCCATTACCCACAAGTGTAATCACTGCTCCTGCTTGGCAGAAGTAGGACCAGCACCACTGGGAACGCTAGAGAAGGCTCCCCCAGCAAAGAGAGGCTTCCGGGAGCAGAGAACATGCATGGAGAGACCTTGCAATGCGGTTTCATCGCTCGTGCTTTTGAGCTTCCTGGTCACCCCGTCCGTGACGTCTCGCCCATCCATTGGACTGATTACACCTGTGGTTCAGAGCTGGTCACGCTGGAGGGCATTCCCAAAGTGACCTTCAATGCAGCTAGAGTTCCCAAAGAGGAACATAAAATACTAAGATAAAATCAAATTAAAAATATTCAAAACTATAATAGTATTTTAGTGACCGTCAAATAACCCTGATATGCAGACATTTGACGTTGAGCCTATTTTTCTTTCATTTTTCTGTTTGGGGTGTTTTTCTGTACTATATGCATTCTGCAGCAGCAGAAGACATTGGGTTTGATACGGTCAGCTCATTATCTGCATTCAGCCTGGTTAAACTTTTTTTTACTTCTTTAACATTTATACATTCAGAACTGCTGAATATATCTCTAAGCATATTAGCATAAAGCATGCATGAGAAATGCTTCTATCTACATCGTGTGTACGAGTGAAAGCTGGGTTCACGCAGACGTCTGAGAGCATGCTGTGTGTTTGAGAGTCAGAGCGTGGACCTGCAGTGCTAACAGAGTCACAAACACTGCAAAGTAACATCCGGGAAATCCATCTGCTCTGTTCTCCTGCATATGATCAGATTGTCTGGATCTGGTAAGAGTCTGCTGTGAGTACAATGATCCGGTCTGGAAGAGTTTTGTGTGTCAGGAACAAGTCTGAAACTCCAGCATGAGCACTCCAGCTCTCCATCGAGACACAGATGGTACTGTTGCTCTTCACATCTTGAAGGTTTTGGTCTAACATCTTAGGTTTGACAGAAATAATTTCCTTAAAATGGAATATATTCTAATTTCATGTAGTCTGGGGGAAATGTAAAGGAATGATCAACATAAGTCAAATGAAATATTGCATAAACATTAAATAGGCTAAACACAAACTTTTTAAATTAGCATATTAAACAAGCTGAAAAAATACAAATGACATGAAACCTGAGAGACAAGCACTGAGCTACACTGTATATAATATAATCTAATCTACCTGTTCTCTATTATAGATCAGTGGAGAGAAGCAACGGTCCATCACAGGCATGTGTGTTA
>NW_020525854.1:180000-195000 GCF_003368295.1 Carassius auratus
CATCCAGCTACACTTTTTAAAAAATGATGTTTTGATGTTGTAAACAAAGATTATAGGAAATATTATTTCAGTTTTTATACTTCAGTGTTTTGTGCTTAATTCAATGATACACTGTAAAACTTTTGAGGTTAGCTGTTCTTAAATTGTTGGTGTAATCTGATTAGATGCACAAGTTATTTAAACTTAAATGATATTAACCCTCTGAGGTCTAGGGGGTTTTGGGGGCCTGGAGAAGATTTGTCATGCCCTGACTTTTGTACTTTTTTCAGTTGCTTCTAAACATAGTGGCTAAAGTCTGAAAACACTGTATTCAGTACAAATTAGGTACTACAATAATATATAAATAGCTTGTATGTACATTATTTTGTTTTTGAGAAAACAACATTTATGCATGGTTAGTGAAAAACTAAAATTTTGTCACTGAAAAAGTCACTGAAATAAGGTCATAAAACACATACAGAACATTTGTTCACCAGACTGTCAAACCTGGAGCTTTTGCTTCAAATGGATGTGAAAATCATCTTGTTTACTCACTTAAGGAAACAATATATTGATTTACATTTTCTAAGACTATTTTTGTTGGTAAAAGTCATATGCGAGTAGGCGTCAACTATCATGAATATCATTGTGATTTATACCTGATAAGAAAAAGACCCGCATAATGAGCCTCTCAGTCAGGTTTGTTTTTCTGAGGGAAGAGTTACAAGAAAGAATGTGAGGACAACATAAATGTATATAATTTTATATTTGTAGTTTATTTAGAATATATTGAATTATCCCACAAGTCAAGTCACCTTTATTTATATAGCGCTTTAAACAAAATACATTGCGTCAAAGCAAATGAACAACATTCATCAGGAAAACTGTGTGTCAATAATGCAAAATGATAGTTAAAGTCATCATTGAATTCAGTTATGTCATCTCTGTTCAGTTTAAATAGTGTATAACTACATACAACATAATTTAATATTCACTTGGGGGAGCAGTTAAACAGTTTATTAGTAACAATCACAGCTGACTTTCAAAATGAATTTTTTGCACCATTACTCCAGTCACACAATCCTTCAGAAATACGTTTAACAATCTGATTTTCTACTAAAAACAAAAATAAAAATTGACATTATTAACATTATTGTGATGGTCCCTGATACTAGTAGTACAGTAGAACATTTAGATGATGTAAATTAAACTTCTTAATGTTTTACTTGATTAGACATTTAGTCAGGAATTATAGTTTGGAAAAAGTCTAACTAGTAAAATGTTTACATGTTATTTGAAAACTAGTACAAGTATATAAATAAATAAAAAGAGACTTAATCATGTTTATGATCTCTGCTGAATAAAGCACTTCATCCTTTTTTTTTCTGAGGAAATCCTGAGGTAATACTCAGCGCATCTTCTTGGGGTGAATTATTTCCTATTCATCTCATCGCAAAGAAAACATTAAACAAAAACTTGAAGAAGAGTTTCACTGCATTGTGTTCTGTTGTCTGGGTGTATTCAAGCCATGCACTTCAGTGAATAGATTCTGAATATAATTCATTAGTATCTGAATAGAGCGTTCAGCGCGGGGGCGTGGTCACATTAGAAGATAATGAAGGGAGACGTGAAAAACAGACATCGCGTCGTTTTCATATGGATTACTTTATCACAGAATATCTGTTTTCAGTAGCACTTGTTTATTTTAAAAGTAAACATGTCAAGCTTTCTATAGATATCTCTCGCATGTCTCTTCGTTGAGTATTCACGGAGTTACACTTCATTTTAATGACGCGTGTCTAAATGAAGATCAGGGCAGACAAAGGCTGCAAGCACATTTATTTCATGTGTTTCCTAATAAAAAAAGAAAGTTTTAGCAGCTGCTTCAGATATCTGTAATTTACTATATAACGTATTGTTATAATACCAATCAAAATCCCTATATATATTTATTTATTTATATTACAGATAACTATATTTAATAAATAAACAACATATTTTTCTTGAATATATGTAATAATGTATATATGAATATATGAATAAATGTATATGTGTGTATTTATATAGACATGACGCAGTACACACATATAATAAATATACACAGTACAATGACAGTGTGGGATCCGGCACAGTGACTAAGACAAAGAATTACAATAACACTATAATTATTCCACAACAGATGATGTCAACAGGTCAGGAACACACACACACACACACACACACAGGTAACATTCACAATACTTGACAAAACAGAACTGAACAGGCTAGACTTTAAGTGCAAATAAATGAGGATAATTAATAAAACTCAGGTGAACAGAATGACCCAAATCAAACATGAGGAGAAATTAAGGTCATACTGAGCATATAGGGAATGAAAACACAACAAGACAGTTCTGTGGTGTGACACACACACACACACACACACACACACACACACACACATATATGTAAACAAAATTTTTTATTTTGGATGCAATTAATTGCAATTAATCATTTGACAGCACTAGTACTTAAATATATTTTTTTGTGTATTCATGAATGCCTCTGGGCTAAGCCCTGGATATCTCCTCACTCCAGCTGACAACTGACCCGCTGTGTGTGTGTGTGTGTGTGTGTGTGTGTGTGTGTGCAGGACCCAGCACCACCTGTACGGAGGACTCGTGTCATCATCAGGGGGTGTGTCTGCAGCAGTGGGAGGGCTTCTCGTGTGACTGCACCATGACGTCCTACGGGGGCTCATACTGCAGCGATCGTGAGTACACACACCATCGCCGTCTTCTGCAGTGATCCTGGCCACAGATCACACTGTAGTGTTCACAGAAGTACTTTTTATTCCAGCTCTAAACCAGCTTCTGTAGCTGCTTTGAGTCCTGTGTGATTTATGGACCCTTTTCACAGACTGTGATGACGCATTTATTATTATTATTATTGTATATTTCATATTTATATAAAGAATATAGAAATATAATTATTATACATCTTATATATAATTTGCCTTTTTTAAATGATTATTTACCACACATTTCAAATTTCAATATTTACACATTTATTAACATTCATGCATTCAATATTCTTTTGCCCAAAGCGACACACAAAAGAAGTCTCGAGGTTGCATATGTTACCATGGTTCCCCGACGGGAACGAGATGCTGTGTTGAGCGCTTTGGTAACACCCTGGCAAGACCATGTTCTGAAGCAACAATAGTGAAGTGAGACGTCATGAAGGGGGTCATGTGAACAACCAAGAAGCGTAAAGGCGCATCCGGCAAGCACGCATGTCAGCCTCTGCTGAAGTTACAGGGATGCAGGGAATATGGAAAAGAGATGCAGCGTCTCTTTCCCTTCAGGGAACCATGGTTACATACGTAACATCAAGACGTTCCCCTTCAGGAACTTGAACTTGGGACCCTGAGGTAGATGTCAGATCGAGACTGTAGAATTGCATGAATGTGTGTGGAGAGGACCAGCCTGCATCAGCACAGACATCTTGAAGGTCCACACCCACTGATAAAGCCTTGGAGGCCGTCATACCCCTGGTCAAGTGCGCTCTGACCCCTATAGGTGACTGGAGGCCAGAGGACTCATAGGCCAGTGTGCTAGTCTCAACAAACCACCAACTCGGGTTTTCAAGGTCACAGGAACCTCTTACTTAGGTGGAGCAAATGAACAACTTGTCTCAGCCTCAGACACGCCCACAAACCATTGGCTAAACGTCTGATTCATAAGGCACACAAAATTTAAACACTTCAGGAGTTTCAAAGTTGTCATCGATTTTCTGGAGACATGAGTGTTGTGTTCTTTAGCGTTCCACCTGGACATAAAGATGCCTTCACACCAAACCCCATCATGAAAGAAGAAAGCCATTGTGTTTACAACTGTGATGACTAGCGCTTATCATGATCAACTAAATACTGGATTTTCCAAAATATGTAAAAAGTTTGCAGCGTAGACTTCTTTAAAATAAGTCCGAAAGTTTTACACACTGGTCTGTTATTGTGGCGACATTTCCACATGCCGAAATGTGATAATGAATTAAATGAGCTGAGATTTGGTTGTTTGACATGTCGGTCAAACAGCCTCATGGGCGGCCTTGGCTAATGAAAGCCTCCAAGGATTCTAGACCTTCGGCCATCAGACTGAATGAACAACTGATCTGCCTTATGCCACTGGGCAGCTCTGTGAACGTAAGCATCTAGTGCTCACACTGGACAAAGCAGATTGAGTCTTTCCTGGCCTGCTTCCTGGAATGGAGGAGGACAAAAGGCTTGCAGCACAATGGGACCAGGCAACGAGGGGGACACTTTAGGGACATACCCATGTCTCGGGTAGAGGAATGTCCTAGCCATGCCCGGGGCAAACTCCAGACATGACAAAGCAAGTGCCTGGGGGTCCTCCATCCTCCATCCAGTGAGGATATAGTGAGCAGATCATCTTAAGTGTGAGGAACTGCTAGGTCCCATAAGGGCACCTTGGTGCACTCTCGATCTCGTCTCGATGCCGTGCCACCATCTGCTCTGACTGAGCTAAAATCAACCAATTGTAATTCAGTATGTGGATGCCCTGGAGTTGCAACGTAGCCAAGGCAGCATCCACACAGTTTGTGAAAATGTGGGGTGAGAGTGACAGGTTGAACGGAAGAACCCGATACTGGTATGTTTCACCCTCGAAAGCAAACCTTGGGAACTTCCTGTGTTGAGGAAGCATGGATACATGGAAGTATGCCTCCTTGAGATCTATCATGACAAACCAGTCCTCAGACCTGATCTGAGACACAATCTGTTAGACTGATAGTTAGCATCTTGATCTGAATTAATTTGAACACGTGATTCAGTAGATGCAGATCTATGAGTGGACACAATCCCCCATGCTTTGTCAGAACGCTGATTCTCTCTCTCGAGGAAGGAACACGTTCTGTGGCTTACTTTTTCAAGAGAGTTTCTACTTCTTGTTCCAATACCAGAGCCTGCTCAGGGCCCGCTAATATAGGAATAACCCTGTTGAAGCGAGGTGGACGAGAACCAAACTGGATTCTGTACCCTATCTCTACAGTGTGCAGGAACCAGTCTCTTGAGACTGGTCTCTGGCATCACTAGAGGAGCCACTTCATTGGCCTGAAGTGGATAGCCTGCAGGGAACGACTGAACTGACTGCTCTAACATGAGCATATTCCCACCAGGCCATTAAAAATGACATCCAGCCTGGTTGAGAATCTTCGAGGCCTTCAGGGATGATGATGAGGATGGGGAGAGATAGCTCGCAAGCGCCTGCTCCACTGCACTTTGCTCTCTTTCTCTGCTGGCCAGTTGATGTTGAGCTCAGCTACAGTGCGAGTCACAACATCTCAACTAGCTCCTTATATGCATGAGAGTGCAATAGCAAATCTCCAGTCTCCTCCGTGTCTACACTCATCACATCAACCTCCTCTGAGAAATATAGATGAAGTACCTGGCTCTCTCTCCACAGGGAAGAAACCACAAGGCAGCATCCGATCCCTGAGAGGGAACCATGGATCTAGCGGTTGAGGACCGAGATAAGGACAAGCATGTCTCAAAGCCCTCCACTATATCCACTTGCGATCCCCACAATAACAGCTGCAGCTGTGTCTCAGCAACAATGGGCAAGACCCAGCTGGATCCCGAACCTGTCTGCTTTCATCGAAGATGGCCAGGTGGGAGCAGAGCACACGGAGTGGGAGAAGCTCACAGTCATGCAGACAGCCCCCTCGAGAGCTGCCCAAGCATGCTCCACTCCCAAACAGACAGCGCACAAATCGTGTGTATCCCCACCTGAGAGATAGCGTGGGCAGGGAAGGACACACGACGTGAAATGCTGTCTGCTCGCCACATTACATTTTGATTTACACTTTGGCACTTTGGCAGATGCGCTCACTGAAGAGCATGAAACTAACATGTGCGTTTGCCAGATGTACCTTTATGCTTCTTGGTTGCTCACGTCACCCTGCTCGTGACATCTCAATTCAGTTTTTGATTTCACACATGCTTCAGAATTTGGTCTTGCCAGGGTGTTCCCAAAGTGCTCTACACAGCTCAAGTTCCTAAAGAGGAACATCTGGATGATAATATAGATACATAGTGTTATGATATAAACAGTTACAACAATACTTAATAAAGCAGTTGCTGTATAGTGAGCTATATATCACTGTGCGTGATTGTAAATATAATATATACATCTGACGACTTTTATCCATTTCTTTATATTGTTTCCTCTTTTGTAAAGTTGAAGTGGAAATGCTGTCAAGGTTTTTTTATTTTTTTGTCATCCTGCTGTCATTCACAGAAATGTGTGACGGGTCCACTGTTCCCCTGTGATGAACATGTAGAGGTGTTACAGATGTAAATCACACAGCATCTGTGACTCTGATCTCCTCTGCGCTGCTCTACAACTGAACCAATGGTTTCACTGCTGTTTGTTTGATCTGTGTGTGTGTGTGTGTGTGTGTGTGTGTGCTGACTACACGCCATCTTCATTATCTGTTCCTGTGTGTAATTTGATGTTAATTTCATCTCATCTCTTAATTGGCTGATTTATTGAGGTTAATAATTGGTTTTTCGAGGTCTCCCTGTTGGTTTAGTTGGATTAATTGTTCGATAAGTGAAAGACACAAGACACACTGGAGCGTTAGCTTACGAATCTGAGTACTTCCTGTTTCCTGTAGATCTGCAGTGTAGTGAGCATCTTTCTGGTATTACTAGACTGGCTCAGACCTGAAGCTGTGTTTAGTGTCGATGGAGCACTGCTAGCTAAACTTACCTGCTGAAACAGATTAACTAGATTCGTTTTTATGGCTAAGATAGTTAAGAAGGGTTTAAACATAAGCTGGATACTAGACGGTTGTGAAATAAAATGATTAAGGTGAACCAGACAGAATCCACACCCGTACTTTAAAAACAAACGAAAACAACTTCAACCCATTCATAGTTGCTTTTTTCCTTTTATTTTTAATCAGTACATGCACATTTATGCATAGAATAATAATATATGTATGTTTTAATATGTATAAAATTATAACTATAATATTTTTTATTGTTATCATTATATATTGTTTTTTTTTTTTACTTTTCTTTTTAATTGTTTAAAAAAATTCTTAAAAGTGTCTCTGATGCGTGAGTTAATGAGCAGGTCTCTGGGTGTCTGGTGTGTGTGATTCTGTCTGCTGTATCTTGCACACTTCTGCATCTGTGTGTGTGACTGCTGATAAAGTTGTTTTCATGTCGTCTCAACTTCAAAGAAAAACCACTCACACTCCTTTCACTCTTTGGTCTTTCGGTGGGTTCTCTGCTGTGAGCGTTTCACTCATTCAAACAGCCTTCAGCGTTTGTTTCTTGATGACCTGATTTGACACAATCTGTATTCTAAGAGCAATAGAAATAAACACACACACACTCACACACACACATACACAAACTCTCTCTCTCTCTCTCTCTCTCTCTCTCTCTCTCACACACACACGCGCACACACACACACACAAACACAAACTCTCTCTCTCTCACACACACACACACACACGCACAGTGTTTACTGATGTATTTTAGAAATGCTGTTTTACTGAATTCTTGCATCATTAAATCACTCATTTCTTGTTTATTACCGTGAAGCTGCTTTAGCACAGTCTGTACTCTAAGTGCAGTAGAAATAAATATGACTTGACTTGACACACACACGCACCAGCACACACACACACACACACAAACACACACACACACACACGCACACACAGGGGCTTCTTTCTAACGGGTCAATCTGGCTGTGAATACATAATTCAGAGCTGAAAGATTTGTGTGTTTTCATCTGCAGCTGCAACACACACACACACACACACACACACTGATTTACATGTAAATGAGGTCATCCCAGAGGCATCTATTAAATAGTGTGTTCTGTTTATGTGAATCAGTATGCAGTGATAAGCGTTCAAACAACAGTGCGCTGGATTGTTCTGTGTTTGTTTTGGTTCTGGTCGCCGTTATTGTGTGTTTTCATTATATAATGTTACGTACTGTATAATAGTGCTGTCAGTCTGATCAGATGAGTCCTGACACGCTCAGATCAGCTGATGTCACTTCCTGTCCATCATCACACAGAAGGTCAGGTTGAGTCCGCTGACCTGTGGAGAGCAGCGCACTGACGGCTTTTTAACGACAGCACGTGTAAAAGAGCAATTAATGTCAAGACTGATCATCATCATCATGAGTGCTGCTATCAACTGAAACAAAGAGACTAACAGTACAGTTAGGCAAGCCACGCCCCTGAATAAACTCCTCCCCTGGATAAGTCCCGCCCCTGCTTTACAGAGCATCTGATAGGAATGAGAGTGACATTCAGTGATTTCTGTGTTCTGATTGGCGGAGGTGACGTCATGTGACTGATCTCGTTCCACAGCATGTCAAGTGTTGTTTTGGCCATTCTGACAAAGCAAAGTCTGTCGTAGGTTTGGAACCGATTAATTGATTATATAAATGTACCTCTTCAGAAGAGATTTGACTGCATTGTGTTTTCATCTTCGCTCCATGTAATAGCTAATAAATCAGTGTTCTTAATCGTAATGCTGCTGTGTCTACAGAGGTTACGGGAAACAGCTGTAATTCTGCTGCTCCATCAGCGCCACCTGCTGTCAGAGAGTGGATCTACAGACACTCACATTCACATGAAGCTTGAAGAAAAACAAGCTTATGTGGATTCTATACATTTAAACAATTTGGATAAGTTATCTAGAATCATTTACGGAGCAGATAAAATACATATGATCAATTATTAATTATCATTTTGACTTAACTGTTTTCTTTATTTTATGGCATCTGCCTATACAGTTAACTGAGTCAACATATAATATAGTTATTTATACTTAATTCTAAGGAAATATTAAACATGATGTTAAGATTCTTTTATTGTCATATAAAGCTTTAAACGGATTGGCACCTATGTATCTAGCTGAGCTTCTGAGACGGTACGAAACGGCCAGATGTGTTAGATCTTCTTTTAATCAATCGCTGGCAGTTCCAGAGCGAGATATAAAACAAAAGGAGATCATCTGAACGTGTGTCTGTTTCCAAATGTGGATTGAAAACTGTATAGATGTGCTTTTAATATTTTGTGATTTATTTTTTTTTTATATATATTTTTGGGTTTGATCTTTTCTGCTTCATCATATTGTGTATAGCTCTTCATAAAAGTATATTTTATGATTGTGTTTTTATATTGGGTAAAGCACTTTGTGTGTTGTAGCTATATTAAAACAATTGTACTTATATGAAATGTCACAGATGTATATTTACGGAGTAATCCACTCTCTCGTAGAGGAGTTTTCTCCTGAGATTCAGAGCCAAATTACAGGAGGAGAAAATGACTTCAGAAACGTGGCAGCATTCATATTTTATTTCCACACAGAGATTGGTAGCTCTATTAAAATCTGTTGACTTGAGCTGTTTTTGATCTCAGAG
The DNA here is from genome assembly GCF_003368295.1 of Carassius auratus. Taxonomy (NCBI): domain Eukaryota; kingdom Metazoa; phylum Chordata; class Actinopteri; order Cypriniformes; family Cyprinidae; genus Carassius; species Carassius auratus. The sequence goes on from NW_020525854.1 coordinate 189,438, forward strand.
CTTTCACATGTTTTTCAGGATACTGCCTTCTTCCTAAATCATTTTCCTTCAAATTCAGCTGAAAAGGGTCACAACATTGTGGATTACTCAGGAAATATTCATCTATGGCCTTTAATGTCTTAGCTTTCTTCACTAATCATGTTTGTCTATCTTTCGATTTTTTTAGCCGGAGAAGTTTCTGAAATTAGTTTGATTTGATGTTGAATGATTGGTTAATATTTGATCCATATCTGATGATGTTTGTCTGAGTGGTTCAGTCCTCATTAGCAGTGCTGTTGATGATAGAGAGATCATGTTCAGTTAGGGTCTCAGTAAATAGATGCTGATTGGTGTGAATCATCCGTGTGTGTGTGTGTGTGTGGGCGGGGGGGGGGGGGGTGGGCGGGGGGGGGGCTGTGTGTGTGTGTTCACAATAATGTTTCTCCATTTGAGTCACGTCACACTCGTCCTTGAACGCAGATAAATGCTTATTCTCGGAGCTGGACTGTGTCTGACTCATCACTACTAATGAATCATTACTGACGTCCGCTGTTTAACAGAAACACCTCAAGACGTCCAGTATTAGCACATTAACGTGGAAACACACAGTGTTCTAGATGAACAGCTGTCAGTCAGTTCTGTTATCACAGATTCTTGATCTGGTGCGGATTCGATGACCTGATCACAGCCAGTGTTGTTTTACTACTATTATAGTTTTTATTAAGGTTTTGATTACTTTTATTTATTTTAAATTTATTTACATTTTAGTAATTTTGTTTTGTCATCTTTATTATTTTTTTAATGCATAAATAGTTTATTATTTTTTATTTCAGTTTTAGTAATTGAAAATGAAAAATGTTGAGAAATGAGAAATCCCAGCTCACTGAGATGAAATAAGTTTTGTTTGTTTGTTTGTTTAATTATGTTTCATTTAAGTTTATTTTACTCCAAATAATGACTTTAGTTTTGGATTATACTATAATAACCCTAGTTACTTCAAAAATAATTTACACAAATATTCTTTCCTATTTAAAGTTTCTGTCTTGTTTCAAAAAGTGTAAAATCTTAAAACAAGATTTGGCAAATTATAGGGTTTGGAAAAAACTCATTTCAACACCTATTCTCTGAAAACAAGTCTTAATAATATCCAGTCCTAAATGTCTGCATAAATATGTGTTTAATCTTGTAATTAATTGTATTCAATAATTGGGACCTAATGGGATCCTCATGAAAAGACTGACGGAGGAAGAGCCTGGAATATGTTCTTGACAGTAGAGCGTCAAGAAGCTCCTCATCACAGCAGTAAAAGCTGCTCTTTCTAGAGTTTTTCTTCTGTTCTTGCAAGCCTTTGACTTCTCATTAATAATGAGTGTGGAGCGCTCATGCTCTGAATGTGGGATGAGGATGAGGAGTGCGTGTCCTGATGAAGGGTTGAATTCATGATCTGAAGGTGAACACATCTTCAGCAAATGTTCATTTATTGATGAGCTGTTCATTTAAATCAGTTCTGGTCATTCTGATGTGAGGGAAGCGTAAGAATCAGCAAACCTCCAGGTGATCAAGTGATATAATGATCAGAACACATATGAGCTTTGGGGTAAGATCTCATCAAACCCGAACCACAAACAGCAGTTCGCTCCTGACTCTGGTCTTGTGGTTGGACTCAAATCAGAGGATGATAATTGATCTGACAGAATGTTCCCTCTTCTGTTCGTGAGGGGGATTGTGGGATAGCGATGGTTCTGAGGAAGGGTTTTCCCGTCTGTAATTACTTGCTGAGACCGCGAGGGCAGATCTGTCCTTCACATTCGCTCCTGTAATGAAAACTGTGTCTGATGAGGCGTTCTAACAGAGAGAATAAACCACATCCCAGAAACACCGCTCGCTCCTGCTCCTGCTTACAGCTCTTCAGTCCATCTCGTGTTTTCCCTGCAGGAGAGAGAGGATAAGACCAGCTCCTGACGCTATCTGCAGTTTCCAGCTGGATAACACTGCTGTAGAGTTGTGTGTGACACTGGTCCTGGGTTTGAATAACACAATAGATAAGTAGACTGCAACTTGCTTTGGAAAAAAAGCATCTGCCAGATGCATTAATGTGAATATTGAACATTGAATGTGTGAACTGATTCAATGTGTAGCTTGATTGCAATGTAAATCACTTTGAATAAAAGTGTCTGCCGTGTAAATAACAAAGTCTTTGCAAATATAAGAAGTTTACATTTTTGTAGAGTTTGGGAATAGCAGCACAGAGGTCAAGGGTTAGATTCACAGGGAATGTGTCGACTGATTAAATGTGTGAGTGCATCCTTTAGATAAAAGCATCTTCCAAATGCATTAAAGTGAATATATAAGACATTAATCCGTTATAGTCATTAGCTAGTCAAGATGGTTGATTAATTGATGTTTAAATGACATTCACTGATGTGCTTCGCTCGGCAGCACAAGCTTGCTGATTTTAGGATTAAACATGCTGAAAATTCATATTAAAACAGAAAAAGAAAGGAAGGAAAATAAAAGTTATGTATTTAATAAGATTAGATAAGACATTTGCATTGTATTTTTTGTGTACTATAAAATAATTGTATTTTTATTTTAATTTGAAAATATAATCATATCACTGTGAGGTCTGTTTTGGGTTTTGTTTCTTGTTCTGGGTTTTCATGTCTTTTATTTTGTAGTTTGTTTCACACTTCCCTCCCTCATGTATCTCTGCCTTGTGTATGTCTCATCTTCTCATTGGTTATTGTCTTGTCATGTGATCAGTTCTGTTTGCTCATTGGTTGCTTTAGTCATGTGTCTTGTTTCTCATTGGTTGGTTCTTGTCATGTGACCCTCATTGTCTGTATAAGTAGCCATGTCTTTGTCATTGTCTCTTGTGGTGTATTAACGTATGCACCTGCTGTTGGTGAGTCTGTTCTTATCTCGTCAAGTCTTTGGTTATTGTTTGCATTTTGGATTACACTTTTAAATAAACTGCACTTGGGTTCATCTAAGCTAGCCGTCAGTGGAATACTCATTACAAGCACTTTTTATTGACTATTTTGGTTATTTTATTTAAAAAAAATAAAGTGCAATACTTGTGTGTGTGTGTGTGTGTGTGTGTGTGTGTGTGTGTGTGTGTGTGTGTGTGTGTGTGTGTGTGTGTGTGTGTGTGTGTGTGTGTGTGTGTGTGTGTGTGTGTGTGTGTGTGTGTGTGTAGATTAATTAATGTGAGTACCAATCCAAATTTCCTTGTGCTCTCACAAGAATCATAATGAAAATCCCATGTGTTCTTCTGCAGATAATTCATCTTGACCACAATCTTGAACTGAATTGTGTCATCCGTTGCTTTCCTGTAGCTCAAGCAGTAGATCATGACATCATGGCTTTGATTCCCAGAGAAATTGAGAACTGATCAAACCTAAACGTACATCTGTAATGCAGTGTTAGTCTCCTTGGATGGAAGCATCAGTTGGACATTGATCGTGACTGAGTGTGATCCAGCAGTGTGTTTGGGGTGTTTGTCTTTCTCTCATTACTTTGAATCACCTGAAGTCTTCTGCTGTACCCACATTCCCTCAGTTTCTTGAACAATCTGCCCACCGCAGCTCTTAAACAAAGCATCTCAGAGCTTTAGAAACACATGTGTTTGAATCGAGGCTTGACTCTCTCTGGCTCTTCTGTCCTGGCGCTCCATTAAGGGTCCAGAGTTTCCTCTCGAGAGCCGCTGACAGGAAGCTGGAGCAGAGCAGGGATCGATGTGAATCTCCCAAATGCATCTCTGACTGTGGAGGGGTGCACACTATTGATCCTCACACACACACACACACACACACACACTCAGCACTGTAACAGCATCCGGCTGCTGGGATCGATCCGTAGCTGTCATCCTCACATTGATCCGAGGTCTGTTTCCATCTGGTCTGGGCTCATGGACGCCGCTGAATCCAGTCTTAATCTGCTCGGAGACTTTAAGATCTGGTGCTAAGCTCTCGTTTGCCTTCAGCCGTTCAGATATTAAAGCAGTAATTAGCTCCAGCGGCCCTGAACGAGCGGTTTTAATTGTCTGGTTGACGCCCCAGAGGTCATGAGCTCTTGATAACAGCTAGTTTTCTTCATCTGATTCAGTGTTTAACTCTCTTAATGATCCTGCAGAGGCTGGTTAGATACAGGAGAGAAGCCGGAGATCCCCAGGTGTGTGTGTGTGTGTGTGTGTGTGTGTGTGTGGACGCTTGTTAATGATGCGCTCACACTAATGCATGTTTACCAGAGTATTGGAGGTAAATGTGTTGCCTGCAGTGTTTCTGTGTTATTGTGATGAAATACACGTGTGATTTACTTCAGACTACAGTTGCTCTTTACAAACAAACAGAAAAGAAACTGTGTTTTGTAGCAGCCAGTTAAGCTGAATGCAGTTCTCCTCTCCTTCGGCTGCTCTTGTTCGGTGTTTCCACGTTGCAATTATACACACTTCATTAGGAAACTCAAATCACTACTGAGAATTATTATTATTGCAGTGTATGTTGGGTCATTCCATGTCATTATAATATTATTTATAAAAACGATAATAATAGTATCAGCTGTATACAGAGTGAGCAATAATGGTTTTTAACCACTGAGAGTAGGTCATGTTCATCCATCTGGAGCTGCCTGAGATGCTCTGTCTCTGGACTGGAGTCTGTTGATGATGTCAAAAGGAAAGTTTAAGACCCAGTATCTAAAAGTACTTTACAATATCTTAAATGCTTCTTGAGTTAAAGGCATGCACACCTTTGGAAGGAAAAAAAAAAACCTTAAAGTGCATTTTCCCCATTTCTGAACGGTCACCATTGGCACATAATGCAGCAAAGACTGTAGAAGTGAACAGATTTTACTAACAGAGCTACTAATCTCTGTGTTAAAGTACATTATGATGCTGTTATCTTTGTGAAGTCATTTCTACCCCCTGTAACTTGGTTCTGAATAATTTGACCGCCTGGGGTTGATTTGACAAGGAATGACCCTATTATCATTTTGAGTGGCAGAATTAGTTGTATTTGCTTTGCTGACATGTTTGTGATGTAGTGATAAAAGACAAAAAGTGATACTTTATACACGTTGTAGTGATGGTGAAATATCATGTGTGTGTGTGTGTGTATATACATATAGCCCATCATGGGAACCCCTGAGAAACATCATGGTGTCAGTCACTGATCTCTGGTGAGCATCTGTTAGAAACACACAGACTGACACACACCAGGATCCACTGCAGAGAGATTGAGTCTCTCACAGCCTCACCCACTCCATTAGACGCATCAGAACAGACACTGGAGTCTGCACTGCGTTTGCTTACAGATGTGTCTGTAGGATTGTGCTGTTTGACAGACACAGGTCCTAATATCTCTCATATATCAGATGAGTCCGTCTCCATGTCTCTGTGAAGTCCGTGAGGATTCGTATGTGTGCTGCTCTGGAGGCAGTATTCACACACATCACACACACATGACCTGCTGAATCTGCAGCTTGATTTAAATCAGACAGACTCATTCAGTTTCAATCATTTATTATGCTCCAGTTCAGCTCATAATTACCCCAAACCCTGTCTGTCTGTTTGTTAATTGCGTTT
>NW_020525854.1:205000-217500 GCF_003368295.1 Carassius auratus
CCTTTCTAGGTGCTGATCCACCATCTGGTCTGGATACGTACTGGATCCGGGCGACTGCAGTGACCCTCTGATCTGGATACAGACTGGATCTGGTGGCTACGGTGACCTCGGAATAAGAGAGACACAGACTAATATTAGCGTAGATGCCAATGATGTAGAGAGTGTAAGAGTGTGTCTGCCTCCCGAACAATGTTAGGTAGGTTATTCCAGAGTTTAGGAGCCAAATAGGAAAAGGATCTGGCGCCCGCAGTTGATTTTGATATTCTAGGTATTATCAAATTGCCTGAGTTTTGAGAACGTAGCGGACGTAGAGGAGTATAATGTAAAAGGAGCTCATTCAAATACTGAGGTGCTAAACCATTCAGGGCTTTGTAAGTAATAAGCAATATTTTAAAATCTATACGATGTTTGATAGGGAGCCAGTGCAGTGTGGACAGGACCGGGCTAATATGGTCATACTTCCTGGTTCTAGTAAGAACTCTTGCTGCTGCATTTTGGACTAGCTGTAGTTTGTTTACTAAGCGTGCAGAACAACCCAATAAAGCATTACAATAATCTAACCTTGAGGTCATAAATGCATGGATTAACATTTCTGCATTTGACATTGAGAGCATAGGCCGTAATTTAGATATATTTTTGAGATGGAAAAATGCAGTTTTACAAATGCTAGATACGTGGCTTTCTAAGGAAAGATTGCGATCAAGTAGCACACCTAGGTTCCTAACTGATGACGAAGAATTGACAGAGCAACCATCAAGTCTTAGACAGTGTTCTAGGTTATTACAAGCAGAGTTTTTAGGTCCTATAATTAACACCTCTGTTTTTTCTGAATTTAGCAGTAAGAAATTACTCGTCATCCAGTTTTTTATATCGACTATGCATTCCATTAGTTTTTCAAATTGGTGTGTTTCACCGGGCCGCGAAGAAATATAGAGCTGAGTATCATCAGCATAACAGTGAAAGCTAACACCATGTTTCCTGATGATATCTCCCAAGGGTAACATATAAAGCGTGAAGAGTAGCGGCCCTAGTACTGAGCCTTGAGGTACTCCATACTTCACTTGTGATCGATATGATACATCTTCATTCACTGCTACGAACTGATGGCGGTCATATAAGTACGATTTAAACCATGCTAATGCACTTCCACTGATGCCAACAATGTGTTCAGGTCTATGCAAAATAATGTTGTGGTCAATTGTGTCAAACGCAGCACTAAGATCCAATAAAACTAATAGAGAGATCAGATGATTATGAAGTGAAACGATGATCACGATGTTATGAAATCAATGATTGAATGTCGCTGTTTGAACAGTTTTAATGAAGCAGAGCACTGGTTTGGTTCTTCGCTGTAGCTGAGTGTTCAGTGTTGTGTCATTTGATGTAGAAGCTCCTCGTGGAGTAACATTGTGTTCCTGTAGCTCAACTGGTAGAGCACTGCGCTAGCAAGCAAGCAAGCGCAAGGTTGGGGGTTCGATTCCCCGGGAACACATGATATGTAAAAATTGATAGCCTGAATGCACTGTAAGTCGCTTTGGATAAAAGCGTCTGCTAAATGCATAAATGTAATGTAATGTAATGTAACATCCATAGAGACGCTGCTCTCTAGTATTCATCACAGGCTCGTTAGCATCACTTCTAATATCACTTGTGCTGCTGTTTCTGATTAAACATGCAAAATAACTGAGCTGGAGATCCTCATCTAGTTTAAACCAGCCTAGTTTTCTCTGCTCGTTAAAATCATAAAGAAACTTGAAGGAACATAGTAAGGAACAAAGATGGATAAATAGATAGAGCTTTCTTAGCAAGTATTAATGAGCTTAACTAATTGTGGTCTTAATTTCAATAATTTATGTGATGTAATTACTGAGATTAAATCCTCAGTAGTAATTTGTGCCTGAGAATCAATAAAGTTAATTAATTAGAATTCAAATGTTTTTTTTTTCTTTTGTTTTTTTCTTGTCTCAGTCTGACCTGAGATTTCCCTTCATCATCCAGGATCTTTTTCAGTGCTGGTCAGAAACTTCAGATGGACTTGATGTCTGGAGACGTTAGACTCTCACAGATGTGTGTGAGAGACGCAGACGCGCCGCAGGGAAGCAGATCATGTGGAATGAGCCGCAAAGCTGTTAGCATCAGCCTTAAATTAACATCTCGACAGAAGCCCAATCTGGTGGCGAAACACTCGTCTGTGACAGAGAGATTCAGAGAGCAGTGGAGTGAAAACACCCGCTCTAACACACACACACACACACACACACACACACACACACACACACAGACTCCCATCAGATCAGATGAGCAGCTCTGACTGTTAAACACATCAGCTGACAGGAGATTCTTTACTCAGATTATTATTGTTAATATATTTATTTAGTGTCTGCTTCATAAGCCCACGTGTGTCTCTTCCAGTTGTGTGTGATGAGTTCAGTGTAAACTCGTTAGAGGAGAGAAGCTCATTAGGAGAGCAGAGGGGGATTGTGGGAAGGCTGACAGGAGCAGCCCATGTGAAAGATGAGGAATGGAAGAGAATGTGACACAGAAGGATGGAGATACGCCTGATCGGATTCATCAGAAGATCGGAGAGAGACTCCGACGTTTCTTATCGTGCTGATTCTCCTGAGATCTCTTGATTGGAGCTGTGGCCATCGTTATTCTGGGGGGTTGCTATGCAGCTGCTTGGGTGCTCTGGGTGGTTGCTAGGTTGTTCTGTAGTGTCAGAGAGTTTTGGGAGGATGCTGGGGTGTTTTCCTGAAGACGTTTAACTCTGTGTCAGAGGTTTGATCATGAGTACCAGTACTAGTGATGGTTGACTGAACTTTAGTCATTTAGCGACACTTTTATCCAAAGAGACTAACAAATGAGGACAGTGGAAGCAATCAAAATCAACAAAAGAGCAATGATACATAAGTGCTATTACAAGTCTCAGTTAGCTTAAACACAGTACACGTAGCAAGGGTAACATGAGATTCAGTAAATAATTACAGAATAAGTATTTCTAAGTGAACTACTTCTTTACTGAATGTTGCAGGAGGTTGCTATTAACACAGTGTAGACTATAACATTAGAACAAATATTGCAGTGAATTAAACATTAAAATACAATTCTCACTCACTAACTAATTCTAACTCACAGAACTGATAAAATAACAGATGTAATGTGTTTATTACCGTGGGATTCTGAGTGTGGAAACAGCTGAACTGCTCATGAACACTTTAATATGAAATATGGAGCTGCTTTAATAAACATCTTCATGAGTCTATTTTAAGAAACACAATTAATGAGGAGAGAATGGAGACAATTGTTTGAGTTTCTTCAACTGACCTCATAAAGGAGACTCGTTTAAGTGTGTGATTAGCAAATGAAGGCATTCGAAAGGTTAATTTCTTGAAAATAATCCATTTTTTGCTGGCTGCTGCTTTAATGAATCACATTTGTTGTGAAGAGAAAGCTGTGCATGAGTTTTATGATTTAAGTGTTTGCTTTTAGTGTGTGTGTGTGTACTTACCAATTTTTTGGGACACATTTGCCCACAGAAGTGAGTACAAACCCAGTATTGGAGGATTCAGATATATATTTTTTATTTATTTAATTTTACTCATGGGTTCAGGACACTAGTTAATTTATGTAAGGGAGGATAGCAAAATAATGTGGACTGTGACATATTATATTATTAAAAATTATCATACAGTGGATACTGAGACAAATTTGGGACTAAAAAAATGGGACACTTCGAGCTGAACATGTTTGCTTAAGTGTGTTTTCTTAAATTGCTAATTATTGGCCTTCTTACACCACAGACTGAACAAAATCAAGCATTCCTTGGTAAATGGTTGAGCTAAATCGGTCTTATCTAAATATGTGCTTCAATTCCATCACATACCTTTCTATCAAAGTTATCTGACATTATCAAGATGAATTTGGTGAGTTCTTGGCATATTTTATTACCATTAACTATAGCAAATAAACGGTGATAATGTGAGAAATGTTGAAGGTGTCTGAATACATTTAGGTTTGACTGTATATATAGTGAACTTCTGAGGTGGATGTGTGTACTTCAGTCAGTACTGCAGTGGTGATAAGCGAGTGTGTTTCCTCCGGCGTGTTGGCGGAGCGTGTAATGGACGGGGAAGGCTGCTCAGATCAGGTGTGTGTAATCCTGTTAGCTCCTGCGACCGCGTGTCTGCTGGCTTTTGTTGCGGTGGGACGCAGGTGAGCGACCGGCAGCAGGTCCAGACCCCATGCAGTGAAGATTAGATACGACTCGTGCAACCAAATCTGCCTTCCACACATGAGCCGCTACAAAACACAGGAACTCCTGCAGACGTCTCAGAGCTGTTTTAGCATGTTTGCATGAGCTCCTGCAGATCCGCTGGTCTCTCATCATCGCCGTGTCTGTCATGAGGAATCATATTCAGATGTAAGTGGGATTAATCTGCATCAGAAGAGTCTAGCGATCCCACTTCTGCTCCTCCTACACACTCGTATCACAGCAGAGCCGTTTCATATTTACACCTTTAGCTTTATTTTTAGCAGAGAGGCTCCAAGTGTTTCTTTCATAATTAACCACGTAACTAGTTTGTTTTCTTCTTCTTCATCTTCTTCTTCTTCTTCTTCTTCTTCTTCTTCAGTGATAAACGTTGTTTGTTCCTGGAGACCCAGGAGAATAGCTCCTGGCATTGGCAGGTCAAGATGAACTAACTAACCATCTCTTGTTCCACGGCTTGAATGAGGTGTCAGAACAGAACGTTTCCTTGCGCTCATCTGATATTTGAGCAGGTGAATCTTGTTCTTCATGATATGATTATCTGACCCTCTGCAGGATCCTGTGAGTGAACACATCAGTCTGAGAGTCAGAGTCAGTTTTCATTAGGGATGCCCTGAAACAGAAACCGAATATTCGGGTTGCACTTGGCCAAAAACCAAAACCAAAACACAAAATGCTTTGTAATAATTATTTTATTAAATAATATAAAGTAATTTTGCATTTTTTTTTTATATAACTCAAGAATTTTAATGATACTAAATAATAATAAAAAAATGGCAATAAAATAACCACACTTTTACTGAAAGTAACACAATAAAATTGGATAGAACATATATTAATATTAAATATCAATGTATAATTTTTTTTTTCAGTTCTAATCAACAGAATTAGATCTATGATAACCAAATTAACCCGTGCAATCTCTGTCCTGCTCAGATTTGTGGTCTTCAGTGGCAGAGTATTAATATTTTTATTCAGTTAGTCATTATTCATCATTTTTGTCATCTGTTTTTATTATATATATATATATAATATTTTTGTAATATTTTATTTATATTACATTCTATTTTCAAGTATCATTTGTTAAGGCTTTAGTTTTAGTGATGTACAGTATAATACCACTATCTTGCATAATCTTTATTATAGGTATATTTGAATTGAACATTCTAGAACATTCTCCAGAGAATTCAAAGAGCACTCAGTTGTTAGTTTTCCTGAAATTCATTTGAAGAAGCTTAAATCAGGGACCGACATTTGATAACCAGCTCACATCATTTGATGAGAAGCGATTGAGATTACTGTTTTTCTCAGAGGATCATCTCTGGTTTTCTGTGGATGTGGATGTGTGTGAAACAGAGGTTCATCAGGTTTTACTGCGACTAAATTAGTCACCAAGAGTAGACACCAGTAACCAGCGTGTGTTTCCCTGAGCACCTCCCTCTCTCGGTTTCTCTCTCTCTCTCTCCCTCTCTCTCTCTCTCTCTCCCTCCCACCTCCTCCGTCTCTCTGCGCAGCTGTGTCTCGCTCGTTCTCTCTCAGTCTCAGGCTTGCTTGCACATGAGCGGAGCGTCTCCTCAGCTTCAGCACTGCCAGATCTGCGTCTCTGTCTCTGTCCTGGTCTCTCTGGCGCATCACTGCCGTCTCTAGCCGCTGGATCAGCGAGAGGTGCTGCAGGGTCCGTTTCATTAGCTCTCCGCCGCAGAATACCGGGACTGAGCACGAATGGAGAGAACGGATTTACCCCGACAGGAAGATAAAGTTAATCAGAGCCGTGGATCGTAGGGAAGAGGAGCGGCTCGATTCGGTGATGAAGCTGAGAAGAGGCGGCCAGATCCTTGTTTTCCTCTTTCCGTCCCAGAGGCTTGTGTCCCTCCTTCTCGATTTATTTTGGATGTTCTCTGGTTTCAGTTCACGTCTCTGTGTTTTCTGCTCCTCTCTGGAGGTTTGATCATCTAATAGAGGAATCTGTCTTTTGGACCAGCGTCTCTCTGTGTCTCGTTTCTCCTCCCGTCCCTTGGGAAGCTCATTCTCTGTTTTTCTTCGGTTGGTTTTGTTTTAATTCAAGATTTCTCCGTCTGTGGGAGTTTTCCAGGATGGCGTGTGTCTCGGACTGTGCATGGATAACCTCTTGGCAAACTTGAGGATCAAGTCATCAGATTTGGGAGGATTCTAGTTTGGTTGAGGCTTTTCTTTGCTTTTTCATTTCAAACTTGAAGTTTTTAGTGTTTCCGGTTATTAGTTAGATTAGGTCATTATTATTGCAGGTTTTTTTTTTGCTTTTGAAGGGTACTTGACCTGACCGTTGGATTGCATCGTGGAAATTGGAATTGTTTTTTTAATTCCTGAAGGTTTGTTTGCTTTTTTTTTGGTTTGCAGTTTTGATGATCCTAAACAACCAAGATCAAGGCATTTTTCCCAGCTGCGGGAATCTAGAAACCATGGATACTGGCTCGGTCTGAAATGTCTTCCTGTTTTTATCACGTGAGGAGGCGTGGCATGGAGGCCCCTCCCACTTTGTCTTCCGCCCTCAGGGCTTTGCTTCTGTCCAGTGGATTAGTGCTTTACCCACGAGCCCCAGCGGCAGCTCCGCCCCGGGTCTTCTGGACCAGCGTGTCTGGGTTTTTGCGGCTGGTTCTGTCCCTGGCGTTGCTCACCTTCCCGGGCCCCGCGGTCTCTGCTAGAGTTTCATCAAGTCTGAGCACCACACATCATGTTCACCACTTCCACAACAAACACGGCACCGTGCCCATCGCCATCAACCGGATGCCCTTCCTGACGAGGGGAAGCCACGGTAGGTGCCAGTGAAGGAAGGTGTGATTCTGGAGTCAGTGTTTGTTCAGTTTTGGCTCAGTAAATGACTCTCTTTGTGAATGGTGGAGGCCACGGGCTTGTTCTCCTGCAGCCAGTGAATGAATGTGTTTTGGAACATTAGTGACTTCCTGGTGTAGTTTTTTTATTTTATTTTTTTATTTTTTTGATCTATGCAATCCCTGGCACTGGTTCCCCCAACCCTGATCCTGCAGCTCCAGCAATACACATTTAACCATCTCCTGATTCAGGTCATCAGCTCATTAACAGAGACTCCAAGACCAGAAATAGTTGTGTCAGACAAAAGAGATACGCAAAGTGTTCAATGTTGAGGGGCCTGCAGGAATGTAGTTGGGGACCGCTGATCTACAGTTTAAGCTTCAGGAATCCTTAAAACCGGACTTCTGTGAGCTCAGTGATGTTGAGTTCTGGGCCATGGTTATAAATCCAGATTTATGTAAGGAATAATCTTCCTTTGTGCTGCTTGAGTTCGTAGAGGCTTCACAGAAGAGAGTCTGTCAGTTCCTAATGCAGTTTAGTGTTAATGTGTGATATGAATAGAGACTCCTCAACACATTTCTTTCTGCCTGGTTTAGGTCGGGTGTTAATGTCGTAGAGTTGGTGATTATCAGTTATGAGATCTTCTGTTTGATCGTGTCCATGGAGCTGTTCACATTAGTCAGTGGATTACTAACATGCTTCATTCTGGTGGTGTTTGGAAATCAAACCTGTACTGTTAAAAGTAGTTTCTTTATTGGCGTCAAGGGTTCCATGAAGAACCTTAAGGGTGACACATCATGAAAATCTGATATTTAAGTTCTATAATTAGGTCCCCAGAGCATCTACCAACCCAGAAAAGGTGAACATTGGTAAGCCTGTCTTTGCAAGGTTGTGTAAAAACAAATGCATCAGATTTCACTTCCCTGTGACATATAAAGGGGATCATGTTATAATATAATCTCTCTAACCTCTTCATCTGCACGTTTCAACCCACGGTGTTACCACTGTGTTTTCACAAGTGACAATGGTGTACTAGTTCTAATGCCTTGGCGAACGTTTGAGCAAAACATGCTAATTGTTCTGTCTCTGGCTTCACAGAACACTATTAGAGTCCCAGCCTCAGAGGAGACCAGAGAGCAGTGGATTTATTGATTTATTTACTGTATATTACACCGCTGCCACGCAGATCTAAAATAAACATGCAATTTATTTCCCAGCTGTTTACCTTCACAGACATAACCAACTGTTTTTGTAACTCCTTTGTGTATTTGACAGTTTCAGTGCAATAACACATAAAAGCAAACATAGTCTAGTACTTATGTCGAATGACAGCCACTTTCTGTGCACCTGCTTCGGATGTGTGCGCTCAGAAAACCCTATATCAGAAGTTTAAACGCATGTGGTTTAAAACGCATGACGTAATAACATGCTAGTTAGCGAGTTCCGCGGCTGAAGTAAACCGTATCATGAGAATGGCTCTTCATCCCACAGAAGAGAGGGGCGGGGACAGCAGACCTCATTAGCATTTAAATAGACATGGACTAAAAAGGCTTGATTTTGACAGGGTAAAAAAATGTTGTTGTTTTTTTTCACTACCATTGAGAAACCAAAGTATGTTATATACTTTTCATTAAGACCCTAAAGAATCGTATCCACTTGTGGAAAATGGGCATCTGATGACCCCTTTAAACATCTATGGAACCATATGTTCTTATTAAAATATTCTTCATGCTTAGAAACACATGGTTCTTTTAAGAACTGTTCATTCAGTTTCTTTGGGAAACCAGAGCTGGTTCTTCGATGGCTCTGCTACACCCCAAAAGGAAACATTATTTTTCAACGTGTGCTCACAAACCACTTTTCTCTCTGTAGTCATTGCATGCATAATCAGATTGCAGTTTCCTCTCTTGCATCTTTCGTGTGCAAAGCTATTTGAATTTGCATAATTAACACAGCGGCATCCCTTGGAACCCTAAACTCACTGGAGTCTGACAGCTCGCGCTCGGCTCCGGGTGAACGTTCAGCAGGACCCTCGGGGAGAGCAAAAACAAGAAAACAGCTTGAGAGAAGTGAAAATGATTATTCTTTGAGATTTTCTGCCGGAAGGTTTGCTGAACCCTTGGGAGCAGGATCAGAGTGTCTGTCCCCTGAAACACTGACCCTGTGCTGAACCGCATCATGTTGATGGTGTTTCAGTTCAGCGGGTGTGAACGCCGCTTCATGTCTGACCTGGACCAGTCATTCAAAAACAAACCCCTATGACTTTATTTCTTCAGTAGAACATCACGTTTCTCCTTCCTTTCAGGTTTGATGTCAGAAATCACATGAGAACTGGTGATGGCTGGTGCTGTTTGAGAGTCTTCATTAGTAACTTTGAGAGAACCTTGTCAGAATGTTCTCAGAAGGTTTCCTGTTAGCTGTGTTTGCTGAAAATCATGACGTTAATGTTTTGTCTGTCTGTCAGCGCAGTGTTAGCTTCTTCTGCTCGTGTCCTTGGGAGCTGTTTCTGCAGCGTTTGCTGATGCAAGTCCACATGGAGCCGGCCTCTGGGAGATATTTCATCATCCTCTGCAGTGTGTGTTTAGCGTGTCTCACACACAGCTCCTCAGAAGATGGGCTCGTGTCAGCAGTTGATCCGTTTGAGCACAGATTTTCATTCTGAATTGGACGTGAGCTCAGATGTTGATGATCTGGTTTAGTTCATGCAGCTCCAGTGCGGCTGTCAGCAAAGCATTACTGCTTACACATATTTCAGTTTGGGCAGAGATGTGTGTTTGCTAGTGAGAGCAGCTGAAACACAGGCAGAGATGAGGATTGATCTGCTGATGTGATCAGAGAATGTTAATGAGCAGCGGTTCATCTGAAGGACTGATGGTGTGTGTTTGATGCCCAGTGGAGTTTCAAGGCCAGTATCGATGGATATTGATCCTGCGGTCTGTAGTCAGGGCTATTGAACACTCTTGTTTGAACATGTGTGTGAATCTGAGAGGATGTTTTTCACACAGACACACACTCATTTAAAAAGTGTTGAGTGGATCTCTGTTCTTCTGTTTACTTCTGTTGATGATCATGATCGATTCCACGTATGAATGTGTGTTTATGAGTCACTGATTCAATCTGTCATCTCCAGACTCTATCTGATTATCACACACACACACACACACACACACAAACTTCTCTATCTTAGTGAGGACATTCCCATTCCCTAAACTTACCCATCACGAAAACATGTGCAGAACTCTGGATTTACATCAACAACATCTTCTGTCTGATATATACGCCTTTTAACTAGAGGATGTCAGAGCATTACACAATATAAGAGAGGACATTTGCTCCAAAACAAGTATAATTTTAAACATGCACACACACACACACACACACACACACACACATTCCTAATAAACAATAACTGGAGTTTTTCGTGACAGAATGATTTCTGTTTCTTCTCAAACAGATTAATGATAATGAATGAACTGTCTTAAGCACTGATTCACTAAATTAATTCACTGAATCAGACTAATGTTTTCTAAGCGTTCAGAAAGCTCTTTAGAGAAGATGACCTGTATTTCGGCCGAAGTGTCCGGTCAGAGATCCTGTGGCTCTTTCATTATTTGGATTGGCTGCGAGTGGTTCACTGGTGCGAGTTCAGCAGATCTCATATAGAGAGGAGCCTAAAACTGAGGGAGTCTCTGGTTCCTCTTGCTTGTCTGACTTCAGTTTTACAGAAACACCTTCAGCGCTGCTCAGAAATGACAGTGTTTGTTACAGGGTCTGTGTGTGTGTGTGTGTGTGTGTGTGTGTGTGTGTGTGTGTGTGGTTTCACATGGAGCTTCAAACGAGGACTATTAGATAATAGCAGAGTCTAATGAGAAGTACTTGGAGATTTCATCTAATTATAACATCTCTCCTTTAAATATCAGTACAGTAGTTATGGAGCATACTATCATGAGAATAATACACACACACATGCTCTCTCTCTCTCTCTCTCTCTCACACACACACACGGACTCACTCACTCACTCCCTTTTTTAGCCTGGTTACCCATGGCAACCACTCTTCAGGTGTCCTTGAGTGGGTCTGATGGTGTTTTTTAAGGACACTCAGAACGCTTAGCTTCTGCTGCGTGCGCAGGTGAACACAACTCCCAGAATCCATCAGCACACCTGTCAATCTCCCGTATGGAGCTCCGCCCCTCTCTCACACACACACACACACACACACACACACACACACAGGGGCACCGTGATGCTTGACTGGTCATTCAACAGTAAATGAGTCAGAGACAGTCTCTGGTAAGTTTTTGACTTTGTGTGTTAATATTTTAGCTGTGATCAGTTTTGAGTCACAAATCAAATGTGAGTCTCCTGTATGTTTTTATACAAGAGTTTCATTTTAGTGTGTGTAGTTTTATTTGTTTTAGTTGGGTGGATGTCCAGTTCATTAATGTGATTCAATTAGTTTGGATGATTTAATTCCAGTTCATTATAGTGGATCAATTCCTCTGATTGACTGGAAATCGAATTCACTTTAGAGAATCAATTCCGAATTGGAAGAATGAGAGAAAAAATCACCTTAGTCTTTTAACTTGTTTGGGTAATTGGAAGTGCAGTTCCTTTTAATGACTCATTTAATTTGAATGAATAGGAATGCAATTCATTTGTATTATTGGTAGTGTAAATAATTTTGGTGAATCGATTTATTTGGATGATTGTGGTATCCAATTTATAGATAGACTTCAATCGTTCATCGCTCATCATCCTTCATTCCACCGGCTCTCGGCCTGCTCCACTCTTCACACTGTGTTTTTACTGATTTTTTTTTTAGTTCAATTCATTTCAGTGAATAAGTTAATTTGGATGATTGGAAGTCAAAGTCATTTAAGAGAGATCCACTCGTTTGAGTTGGAGCAGTTGGGAGTCTAATTCATTTGGAAGGTTTTGGGTCACGATTCATAAATGCATAAAAGCTTTTTAAACTCAAGCTGTTGCTCATGTTTCTGAGCTGGACTGAGTCGTTTGAATCGGTTGCTGACTCTCGTCTGCGGTGTTCTTCATCTCTCTCTCGTGTGTGTGCAGCTGGTGTTTGTTTTATCCGTCTCTCTCTCTCTCCTCATGCATGTTAATGAAGATTCGTGCCTCTGCAGTGTTTCTAATGATTGTTCTGGAGTGATTTCAGCAGCTGCAGGTGAAACAACAGTATTAACACATGCTAACAGCAGTAATCCTGTGCTAAAGCGCTTAGTGGAGCAGTGCTGCTAACATGTAGAGAAATACTGAAGCACAGGTGGAGGATTGTGTTGGTGCATCAGTATTTTAGTTTGGGGTGGGTGATATACCGGTAGACATGACCAACTGGTAGAAATGTGTTAACTGTTAGAGATTTTGCATTGTCTCATTTATGGTCACGTGCTCATGTGAATGCCAAT
>NW_020525854.1:227500-252500 GCF_003368295.1 Carassius auratus
TCATTTCCGTCTCTTTGTCTTTGTCTCGTTCTTCTATATCAGACTCTCTCCAGAGAAGCAGGAGAAGAGTGAAGCAAAACTAGGTGACCTGGTTTTCCGTGTCTAACTCTTGGTGAAGGAGCTGTGGTTCTGGTCGGTTAAAGCTTCTGCAACGTCAGAGCTCACGTGATCCAGACATGTTCTGGCCTGCTGGGAAACACAGTCAGACACGTCCCTGTCACTTCCTGGTGGTTTCCTTTTTGTTTTGTTTTTTACAGATTGTCAATGCAGATGCATTTAAAGAGATGTTTACATGAGGCCATAACTGTGGAGATGATTCTGTGCTTCAACCGGTCAATTATGTAGAGCTTCACTCACTAACTACAAGTGCTGACTCTATCAGAGTATGCATCAAAACATTTGGAAAAATTCAGGTTTAGTTAATGCATTTTCTGCCTACCAGGGCTGATTTTATATGAAAGCTGTATTTTCAGCATCATTCCTCCTGTCTTCAGTGTCACATGATCAGAAATGAAATACTTTACAGGGGTGCATTAAACTGATCAAAGCTGACAGTAAAGACATTTATGATGTTACAGTGGATTTCTGTTTCAAATAAATGTTGTCCTTTTTACTTTTCTATTTATATAAGAATTCTAAACAATACAAATGAATAACGGTTGTCACATTCTAACCTTTATTCATACAGAAAACAGCTATTTTTTAAATTTTCATTTAATTTAATTTAATTTATTAGTAGTAGTATTTTTTTTTATTATTAAACAAACACAGCCTTGGTGAGCAAACCATTAAAGAATCCAGATTATTCCCAGTGTTGACAGTTGTGTTGTGTGTAGTGTAAGAGGAGCTGTATTCAGTGTGAGCTGTGGAGGATCAGGTGTGCTCGAATCACTGCAGCAGATGTGACCGCTCAACTGACTGACCTCAAACCTCCAACTGAACGACCATACGGACACACACCAGCTGCCAAACACTCCATTACACCAGACACACTGCCGACAGACAGAGACTCCATCACTATGAGCTTCTCATGAGCTTAACAATGCATCAACATGATAAAAAATGTACTGTTAAACCTGTTTCACACTTAATCTACTCCATATCTTCTGTCTCTTTTAGTATAATTATATTATATAGTGGAACGCTGACTATAAATAGAGTGAATTCAAATAAACCAGCTCTGTGTTTGGCCTCACCTGTCCACCGGTTTGCCTCGTTCTCCCACTCTGACTGTGTCGGTTTGAATGGACCTTTATCTGATTGGGATGATGAATTATTGAGCTAGCAGAGCTCTTTAGATGCTGTGTTCAGACTCGTCAATAATTCAGGTTTCACCCTCTTCAGCAGCAGGTTGCGTCTTTCTTCCGGTCCAAACGGAAAGCGCTCAAGAAACAGACCATTTGCTCGGTTTCAAACAGGGGATCATCAGGAACTCTTCTTGAGGTCTTTTTGAGTGTCATGAATATTTGACACAATGATGTTTGTGTGACGTTTGCCTGTGTGAATGGATCAAAATATCTGCAGTGTTTCAATCTGTGTGAAAGTCAGATGTCCTTCATGGTATGTTCTGTTGTGTTCAACAGAAGAAAGAAAGTCATACAAGTTTGAATGACACAGGGGAGAATAAATGATGACAGAGTGATTGTTTTTGGCTGGACTGCCTCTTACACACTGTCAAATACACACTTGGTGAGAGCTGACTGTCTCTCGTCAAGTGAGTCTGTAATGATGCAGTAAATAGGAGAATCATTGGTGTTCCATGTGGCATTAAAGTGTGTTCATTAGAGAGAGAGACAGAGACCCTCCATTCACTGGACGCACTGTGATCGGAGGCTTTCACAGCAATTCATGTGTGTGTTTGCTGTAATGAAAATACAGAGCTCTGTGTGTGAGACTTGATGGGCCGAAATAATAAGATGGGAGCACAGACGCATCTGTGAGAGAAGCAAAACAAAACTTCTGCAGCTTTGTGTTGTATTGATGTTGAGCAGATGGACACAATGTGGATGATTTACTTCACTTTCACTCAGAAATTTGATTTAAACAGACCTGTTTGAAAACAATTATTTGTGTCGAATTTAGTTGCTAATCCACAGTTTTTGCTGTGCAGATGGACAGACCCAGACTGACAGGTGCCTGATAATATCTGATGCTGAACTGCAGCAGTTAAAGAATCAAAGCTGCTGTAAAAGGTTACACAGCCATAAAGGAAACAACAGACACATCCTCGGTTAACATTCACACGACAGAACAAATAAAACCTGTGGACACTGCACTGACCTTCAGATAGAGAGAGGAGAAACACACACACTGTCTGTCCGTCTGTTTGTGTCTGTCTGTCTGTGTCTGTCTCTCTGTCTGCCTGTCTGCCTGTCTGGCTGTCTGTCTGTCTCTCTGTCTGTCCGTCTGTCTGTCTGTCTGTCTGTCTGTCTGTCTGTCTGTCCGTCTGTGTCTGTCTGTCTGTGTCTGTCTCTCTGTCTGTCTGTCCGTCTGTCTGTTCGTCTGTCTGTCTGTCTGTCTGTCTGTCTGTCTGTCTCTCTGTCTGTGTCTGTCTGTCTGTCTGTCTGTCTGTGTCTGTCTGTCTGTCTGTGTCTGTCTGTCTGTCTGTCTGTCTGTCTCTCTGTCTGTGTCTGTCTGTCTGTCTGTCTGTGTCTGTCTCTCCGTCTGTCTGTCTCTCTGTCTGTCTGTCCGTCTGTCTGTCTCACTGTCTGTCTGTCCGTCTGTCTGTCTCTCTGTCTGTCTGTGTCTGTCTGTCTGTCTGTCTGTCTGTCTGTGTCTGTCTGTCCATCTGTCTGTCTCTCTGTCTGTCTGTCTGTCTGTCTGTCCGTCTGTCTGTCTGTCTGTCTGTCTGTCTGTCTGTCTGTCTGTCTGTCTCTCTGTCCGTCTGTCCGTCTGTCTCTCTGTCTGTCTGTCCGTCTGTCTCTCTGTCTGTCTGTCCGTCTGTCTGTCTCTCTGTCTGTCTGTGTCTGTCTGTCTGTCTGTCTGTGTCTGCCTGTCTGCCTGTCTGTCTGTCTCTCTGTCTGTCTGTCTGTCCGTCTGTCTGTCTCTCTGTCTGTCTGTCCGTCTGTCTGTCTCTCTGTCTGTCTGTCCGTCTGTCTGTCTCTCTGTCTGTCTGTGTCTGTCTGTCCATCTGTCTGTACCTCATTTCACTCAGTAAAGGAGCAGGTTAGTATTAGTTATCCATCCTAGACGCTCTGCTGACGGTGGTCCAGGGGATGTGGTTCAGATTTAGAGCTTCATGAAGTTTATGGACGCAGATCCGTCAGGAGGAGGAGAGATCGATGTCAAACCCCTCCTCATCCATCAGACGCTCAGAGGACACCTGAGTCCTTGCAAAGATTTCTGGGATACTTTAGACATGATTGATGTGAGAGAGCAGGGAGGCGCTGATGGATCGTGAGTCCAGGACGCCTGTGGTCTGACACTCTTATAAATGCTCTTATTTACAGATGACTCATCCAGACTGAACCAGCGGAATTGGAGATGTTTGTTTGTGACATCACATCTGTGGGGAGAGAGAGAGTCAGACTGAATAGACTGCAGGTCATGACCTTTGACCTCAGGGTCACTAATGGACGTCTGCCGTGAGGCTGCTGAAAGCATCTGTCCTGTGCGATTATCTGCAGCTCATGTGTGTGAGAGAAAGTGTGTGTGTGTGTGTGTGTGTGTGGAGCTCAGTGTTTCTTCAGAAGAGGAGAGAATGAAGTTTCATTCATGTCATGGTGTTCAATCAGTTGTTTCAGTAGTTATTGATATTGCAGGAGGTTTATTTGTGTGCTGTTATTGACTGGTATCTGCAGGGAACACAAGCAGCTTGTTAGTCCATCGATTCAGTGAAGGTGTTTGCGGCTGAACGAGTAGATTGATCAGTGTGTGTGTGTTGGTTCAGTGCTCTTCTATCTTTAGTTTTACTGGAGGTGTTCTGGTGGGTTTGTTTCCCTGCAGACACAGAGACCCACGACTCCTCTGTGAGACTGTAATTGGTTGATATGAAGAGCATCAGATCTTTGTGTTTGATCTCATCTGCTCCTGTTCACAGTTCTGCTTCATTCCCACATGCTGATAGCATCACCAGCAGGATCTCCTTTACATTGATGCATTTGGTGACTTCTCATCATATCATCAGTTCATCCATTCCCTTGGCATTGCTAGCACCATGATCCATGCAGATGGAGGTCAGGATCATTTACTGTGAATCGATTCGCCGTAAGATGCTGGACACCAGATCATGAGCTGCTCATGTACATGAACACTATGCCACGATTCAATCACTAAATGAGCAACATTTGTGATTTGAAAAAGCACCAAACTACTTAGCATTTCTGGTTTTATTTAGATTATTCATGAACACAGTCCAGGAGCAGCTTCATATCAAGAAACAAAAACATGTAACTGTAGATTTATAACAATCCTCAGTTGCCTATTAATCAACTGTGATGTGTTTGATCTGTGGTTTGTGTTGGACAGTGACGGTCCTGCGGTGGATTTACTCTCCGTGTGTCGTCGCGGTCTCCAGTGACATTTACTGAATGCACAGCAAAATTAATAAATAAACACACTGGAGGAGAAAAAAAACAAGACATGCTGCTCAATAATAGTCTGGGATGGACGAGCGATGAAGAGCGATATCGGAATGAAGGAAATGTCAGGCGTGACAAACACAAAACAATCAGACGGCCGCAGTGTGAGCCAATCGATCAGCATGACAGCAAATCAACACACTGTGTGTGTGTGTGTGTGTGTGTGAGAGAGTGTGTGTGTGTGAGTGAGAGTGTGTGTGTGAGTGTGTGAGAGTGTGTGTGTGTGAGTGTGAGTGTGCGTGTGTGTGAGTGTGAGTGTGAGTGTGAGTGTGAGTGTGCGTGTGTGTGTGTGTGAGTGAGAGTGTGTGTGTGAGTGTGTGAGAGTGTGTGTGTGTGAGTGTGCGTGTGAGTGTGCGTGTGAGTGTGCGTGTGTGTGTGCGTGTGCGTGTGTGTGTGTGTGTGTGTGTCGTTTAGGGATGTTCTCTGTGTGTTTTTGTGTGTTGCTCTGGTTTCTCAGTGCTTCTGCTGTGTTTGAGGAGTCATGTCAGTCTCTGCTATCTGGTTTCTGTGGGCTGATTGCTTCATGTGTTCATGCTGCAGAAATTACACACATGTATGTGCTTGAGCAGACAGAGAGATGGAGAGAGACACACCTTCAGAACATGTGAGAATAAAGCACCACCACAGGACTGCATAATTAATTGAACTTATTATTTAATTTCACTCTGTAATGTTACAGAGTATTATTGTTCTTAAGCATTTTTTATTAAAGTCATATTGATATATAATTACAGCATTTTTGCCTGAATCTGGAATGTTTATATATATTTTTTTCATGCTATTTTTATAAGATCGATCTAATTTCACACAGAGGGTTTGATGTTGTAAGAGTAAAATGTACTTGTTAGTTTGTATGATGTGTGTTTGTATGGTTTCCTGCAGTGATCACATGATGTTGATCAGCAGATGCTGAACTGAGTGTTTAATGCAGATCTGAGCACTAATGATTCCCTCGCACTGTTATTTGAGGCTCAACGTTCACATGTTAGATGTTAAAGAAACTCTCTCTCTCTCTCTCTCTCTCTCTCTCTCTCTCTCTCTCTATCACGTCCTCTAGTAGAGTCTCATTATCATCTTCTCTGACCCATTTAGCAGCGATGGAGCTTCTGTAAACTCCTGACTGTAGCACAAATTAGTGTGTGTGTGTGTGTTGTAACTGTAGGTGAGATGGTGATGTGTCTCAGCTCTTTTATTAGCGTTAGATCGTCTCCTGCGGAGCTGCATTAGTGCGTCTTTCCTCTCGCTGGCTTCTTTATTGTTTCTGTTTCTTTCTTCAGCGTGTCTCTGGAGCTCCTCAGCTCGTCTCTCTAATGATCTAATGATGAGTATTACACTGCTCGTACTGTGTGTACAGTCATTGTTAACTGTTTACAGAATGTGACATTACATGATGCATTAATATTACCATTGAAAATAACTCTTCTGCTCACAGAGGCGGCATTCATTTGAACAAAAGTACAGTAAAAAAGTATTTATTTATTATTCCAGTGTAAATCATCTGTTTTCTGTGTGAATCTGTTAAAGTGTAATGTATTTCTGTGATGCTCCGCTGTATTTTCGGCATCATTCCTCCAGTCTTCAGTGTCACATGATCTTCAGAAATCATGAAAATATGATGATTTACTGCTAAAGAAACATTTCTGATTATTATAAGTGTTGAACACAGTTCAATATTTTGGAGGAAACCGTGAATCATTTTATTATTCAGGATTCACTGATGAATAGACTGAATAGAAAGAACTGCATTAATTTGAAATAGAAATCTACTGTAACATTATAAGCAGGGGCCAGTTCCATGAACTTAGCCTCCTTGTTAAGACGTGTCTTAAGAACTAGTCTGACAAACTAGCGGACAAACACATGGTAATCACTCTCATTTTTCATTTTTATTTTATGTATTTCTTTGTAACTTAATTAAAAATAAATAAATAAATATGACCAGTCTTAAAGAAAAAAAAATAGAAAGCTGACTAATTTAAGACTAGTTTAAAAGCTTTTATGCTCCTGTCACCAGGTGAGTGATTCTCTCTCCTCTGTGTTATTTCACACTTGTAACACACATGTCGATCGATGTCTTCAGCGTGTTTGATTCTGTCTGCTCACATTCTTCACTGTTAATTTACTCTGAGATGATTTTAGCTCAGCACTAACTCAGTCTGAAGCATTTCACATTAGCATGAGGACATGAAGTGCTTGCGATTTCAATATTTCATCCGTCTTGTGTTGTTTATCCGCACTGGATGTTTTATTTAGCAAAACCCCATTACAGGCTGAAAAACAGTCTAAGTCCTGTGGAGGCAGTCGGGTCTCGACATACAGCCACAGCCAAAAGATTCTTTGTGCTTCATCAAATTTTAATAAAGCCCGGTGTTTTAATGGCCACGCAGGGCCGGAGCGGATCTGAAAGCTTTTTTAATTATATGGCTGAGTGCCGCGTCTTTGTTCTTGGCACTGAATGATGCCATCCTGCACTTCTGAAAACTTTCTTTAGCTGCATGTTCATAGCTTTTAATTGCATATTGAAAAACGCTGAATGAATCTCATGTGTGGAGAAACACGGAGCATGCTTGAGTTTGACTAATTTATTCTCACACCTTCAGCCTGATGCTCTTGTCTTTGACGGACAGCGTGAGCCGTCATTATCAGTGTCATTACAATTCATTACCTCAACCAGTCAGATGCAATTCAACAAAACTATTGCAGCCTTATGAAAGATAGCTACACTTCAAAACGTCTTCTTATTACATACATACTATTAAAGCTGCAAGCAGCGATGACAGGGCCCTTGCAACTGGGCTCCGACACCTGGTGGCTTTAGGAAAACAGATAATGGTGGGCAGTATGCATTTAAATTGACAAATATAGGAGGAATATATTAGACTAATGAAAATATTAATAATGCATAAGGAACTAATGTATTTTTTTTACATTTTAGTAACTACTATTAACTAACAAGAAACTCAGATTCATGATTTAGTAATTAATAGCATAATTCATGTAAATAATGCAAAATGTAAAATTTATTCTAAAGTGAAGATCACGGTAACCCACTAGCAATGGCTCGAGAGATACCAAATCCATCTGAAGTATTATTATCCAGAACCTAGTTTTACAGTGACTTTAGTCATTACTAGGGAGTTATCATGATCTTCCCTTTAAAATACTGATCCAAAAAATGTGTAATTCCCTCTGACAGATTTGGTAATGCTTGAGTCATTACTAGTGGGTTACCATGACCTTCACTTTAGAATTATTTACACATGCATCATTCTAATTAATTATAAACCTGTATATAATAAAACAAAAAGAAAAAATATATTTTGTAATAGTGAACCACCACTTTCAGCTAAGTACTCTAACTTACCGATTGGTCAATCAGAGTTTCTTGTTAGTTGAACAGTAGTTTCGGGAATGTTCAGAGTGTTTTAGTCATTTGTTCCTGTGTAGTATTTTGTCAGGGATGGAGCCGTATTTTAAAGTGTTATTGTTAGTTTGTTCTCATGTACTGTCAGATGTCACACAGCTGAATCTGATTTCATTGAAGAGGAGAGGTTGTGCTGTCAGCGGCTGGGATGATTGGATTGAGAGTGGCGTGTTTCTGAATGATTAGTGTGGTTATTATTGTGTCTGCTCTGGTGTTTCGTCCTGCGGCTCTCTCCTGCTCCGTTGGGCCCTGTAGGGTCTGCTCTCGAGGGCTGTGTGCTGCTGTGATTAAACTCACTGGATGCATTCAGATGGAAGTAATGAATTACACATTAATCCTTCTAATCTATTCCTCCACTGCTGGATTTCCTAATCAGAGTAAACAAGCACGCTCCCGCTGTAAGTGCACATGTGTGTGAATCGAGATGAACCTCAGGTGATCCTGTTTCTCTGTAGCAGCTTGTGTTCCTTGTTTTTGTATGATGTCCCGTCCTGGTGGGGTTTGTCCTCGTCCCCGGGGCATCTCACCTCATCGACTGTTGCCATCTGTCGGGCGCAGATGAGGCTGTTAGTCTGTTTGACACGTCTTGAGTGAGAATTAAATTACTATAAGATTAATTGAGTTTTGATTTGTGGAAGCAGAGAGCCAACACATTGTTGGTGGTGATGTGATGATGCCCTCCCAGTTTAGTGTCAGTGGTTGTCAGGTCATAGTCACAGCGATGTGATAATGTTATGTCAGCATCGTGATGTTGTTGTGTCAGTAGTGTGATATTTCAGTACTGTGAGTTGTGTCACTTCGTGGTGGTGTTGTGTCAGTAGTGTGATATTGCAGTATTGTGAGTCGTGTCAGTATGGTGATGCTGTTGTGTCAGTAGTGTGATAATGCAGTATTGTGAGTCGTGTCAGTATCGTGATGTTGTTGTGTCAGTATTGTGATATTGCAGTATTGTGAGTCGTGTCAGTATCGTGATGCTGTTGTGTCAGTATTGTGATATTGCAGTATTGTGAGTCGTGTCAGTATGGTGATGCTGTTGTGTCAGTAGTGTGATAATGCAGTATTGTGAGTCGTGTCAGTATCATGATGTTGTTGTGTCAGTAGTGTGATATTGCAGTATTGTGAGTCGTGTCAGTATCATGATGTTGTTGTGTCAGTAGTGTGATATTGCAGTATTGTGAGTCGTGTCAGTATCCTGATGCAGTTGTGTCAGTAGTGTGATAATGCAGTATTGTGAGTCGTGTCAGTATCCTGATGCAGTTGTGTCAGTAGTGTGATATTGCAGTATTGTGAGTCGTGTCAGTATCATGATGTTGTTGTGTCAGTAGTGTGATATTGCAGTATTGTGAGTCGTGTCAGTATCATGATGTTGTTGTGTCAGTAGTGTGATATTGCAGTATTGTGAGTCGTGTCAGTATCATGATGTTGTTGTGTCAGTAGTGTGATATTGCAGTATTGTGAGTCGTGTCAGTATCGTGATGCTGTTGTGTCAGTAGTGTGATAATGCAGTATTGTGAGCCGTGGCAGTATCATGATGTTGTTGTGTCAGTAGTGTGATATTGCAGTATTGTGAGTCGTGTCAGTATCATGATGTTGTTGTGTCAGTAGTGTGATAATGCAGTATTGTGAGTCGTGTCAGTATCATGATGTTGTTGTGTCAGTAGTGTGATATTGCAGTATTGTGAGTCGTGTCAGTATCCTGATGCTGTTGTGTCAGTAGTGTGATATTGCAGTATTGTGAGTCGTGTCAGTATCGTGATGCTGTTGTGTCAGTAGTGTGATAATGCAGTATTGTGAGCCGTGGCAGTATCCTGATGCAGTTGTGTCAGTAGTGTGATAATGCAGTATTGTGAGTCGTGTCAGTATCATGATGTTGTTGTGTCAGTAGTGTGATATTGCAGTATTGTGAGTCGTGTCAGTATCATGATGTTGTTGTGTCAGTAGTGTGATATTGCAGTATTGTGAGTCGTGTCAGTATCGTGATGCTGTTGTGTCAGTAGTGTGATAATGCAGTATTGTGAGCCGTGGCAGTATCCTGATGCAGTTGTGTCAGTAGTGTGATAATGCAGTATTGTGAGTCGTGTCAGTATCCTGATGCAGTTGTGTCAGTAGTGTGATAATGCAGTATTGTGAGCCGTGTCAGTATCGTGATGATGTTGTGTCAGTAGTGTGATAATGCAGTATTGTGAGTCGTGTCAGTATCCTGATGCAGTTGTGTCAGTAGTGTGATAATGCAGTATTGTGAGCCGTGGCAGTATCCTGATGCAGTTGTGTCAGTAGTGTGATAATGCAGTATTGTGAGCCGTGGCAGTATCCTGATGCTGTTGTGTCAGTAGTGTGATATTGCAGTATTGTGAGTCGTGTCAGTATGGTGATGCTGTTGTGTCAGTAGTGTGATATTGCAGTATTGTGAGTCGTGTCAGTATCCTGATGCTGTTGTGTCAGTATCCTGATGCTGTTGTGTCAGTAGTGTGATATTGCAGTATTGTGAGATGTGTCAGTACCGTGATGCTGTTGTGTCAGTAGTGTGATATTGCAGTATTGTGAGATGTGTCAGTACCGTGATGCTGTTGTGTCAGTAGTGTGATAATGCAGTATTGTGAGTCATGTCAGTATCCTGATGTTGTTGTGTCAGTAGTGTGATATTGCAGTATTGTGAGTCGTGTCAGTATCCTGATGCTGTTGTGTCAGTAGTGTGATATTGCAGTATTGTGAGATGTGTCAGTATCGTGATGTTCTGTCAGTAGTGTGATAATGCAGTATTGTGAGCCGTGTCAGTATCCTGATGCTGTTGTGTCAGTAGTGTGATATTGCAGTATTGTGAGATGTGTCAGTATCGTGATGTTCTGTCAGTAGTGTGATATTGCAGTATTGTGAGTCGTGTCAGTATGGTGATGCTGTTGTGTCAGTAGTGTGATAATGCAGTATTGTGAGTCGTGTCAGTATCGTGATGTTGTTGTCAGTTATATGCTGCTGTGGTGTCAGCAATGTGGTATCCATAGCAACATTATGTGATGGTTATGTCATGCCCTCAGTCTGATGAAGAGCATCTGCAGATCTTACCAGGTGTAATGGATGTTTAATTGAAGCGGTTGCTGTGAGCGAGGCTGTTTGTGTCTTTTAATTAGAGGAATAAATTGCACTCATTACAGAGTTTGATTTCAAATAGAGCTGGAAGCAGATGTGGATGTGCAGTGCACCTTAAACGCGTCTCTGTGAGTCTCATCACATGAGTCAGACGTGACAGAAACAACATTTCCTTATCAGACTCTCAGTTTCCATGGATCTGTGTTTGTGCGTGAAGCTGGTCTGGCTCTGGTCGCAGTCAGTTTGATTGTAGTGAGGAGGATGAATCCATGGTGTGGAGGGTGGAGAAGCGTCTGCAGCTGTAGGCTGAGTGTGATCTAATGTTCTGTCAGCTGCTCAGATTTCAGGGCAGGTTCAGGGTCTGGTTCATGGCTGGAGTGAGGCTCATCAGTCTGTTTTGATCTGCCTCTGATGATTTATGGGTTAGGGTTACAAGTGTTTCTTCAACAGTAACTAAAGATGCTGATCCAGGAACAGACGTGGGTGTGTGTTAATAGTTTTTCAGCTTGATTGAAAGGCAAGGGTTAATCTGAAAGTTAAATTACATCATTGGTCACTAGTCAGCAGGTAATTCTTCATATCCCAAGCACTGATTTAATTACAAACAGTGTTTTCTCATAATGACCAGTTTGGGTGTTTATACAATGCAGAAGATTGTGTTCACAGAGACACTGGAGCACAAAAGAACTTGGAAAACAAACCAAAGACTTTCTAGCGTCTCTGCGTCTCTATTTCATGTGCTGTTTGTGGAAAGACTACAGACTACTATTATAGTTTTTATGAAAATTTTGTAAATTTCCATTGGAAATGGAAATGTCCATTTATAATTTGTTGAATGTTTAAGGTAAAGTGATTTTAATGTGTTTCTGTCATTTTACTGTTAGACAGATTCATTGAAAGTTGATCTTATCATTAATGAAGCTTCACAATGCTCTTCTGAAGAGCCAGGATCACTTTGTGATGAACAGACATAACTGCACACAAATCTGGTGAACAGGAGCTCAGACAGACGGACCGTGTCTGAAGCTGGTTTTGAGTGAACACTTCTGTATTTTGTGAGTCAGATGAGGTTAGCTGATGTGTAGATCATGGTTTGATTCGACAGGCGTGTTTGAGTTGTGTGTTTGTTCAGTTGTGCTTCTCAATCCGCTGTATGTTCGGTCTTTGAGCTCTACACACAAAATGGCTTCCCATGTTTCCTTTGTGACAAGATGCCTGGCTTAAGAGGAGATCTGCCCCACTCCCTCTCACACACACACACACACTCGCTCTTTGATGGAGGCTGTCGCTGTATCTTTCTGGGGTTTCTGCGTGTGTTTTAGGGATGTAAAGTAGGTCATGATGGGAAACCGTCTCTGCACCGCTGCTCTGCTTGAGTTTGCAGCTCGTTCTAATTCGAGGTAATCGAGACACTCTATCTCTTCATGCGTCATCAGTCTGTTTTAGCACTGAAGATCATGTGGAGATCACAGCAACTTGTGATGATGTTCTTTAATGCTGTTTGGACAACACAATAACTTAACACACACATCTGCAGAATAAGGAGAGAGATGATAAACAGCATGGTTTAGCAGTGCAGTGTCATGGAACGCTTGAAAAGCTGCAGTTCTCCGTTGTGTTCGTGATGTCAGATGTGTGATTGACGGCTGTGAGTTTCTCTGACACACGTGATGCGTTACATAACAGTCAGACTCGACTGGGCAGCTCCTAATGATGGATGAGAGAGAAGACGACTGAACGCTCAGGGGATGCTCAGACTGTAAGAAAGAGAAAGAAACTCAAGTCACCAGTAAAAGAGTGAAGCGGGATAAACTGCGTCCTTCAGATCCTGCTGATTCTAGGACTCTGGGTTCATCACGTCCACTCAGATTATGACTTTTAGAACGTGATCTTAACAGAAGTCCAGCTGAATCACCAATCATCATCTGAGCTGCACACGCTTCCACACACGTTAGGCTCTATCATATCTGCATTATTTCATAGTAAAGTTCATTAACAAATACAATCTAAAATCATATTGCAATATCTTTAATAGTTCTTGATTTATAGGCATGTAAACTTTGGAAAAATATTTATGGCACTCAAACAGGTTATGTTCAATGCAGTTGTTTTGACAGAAGGAAATGAGGTTCATCTCTAGTTTCAGCATTATTTGTTCTTTAGATATTCCTCTTTAAATTTCAAACAAAATTACTCTCGTTTGGTTTTTGATTACTGAAAATGTGTACATTTTAATGATTTACTCATGGATCCATATTTAAATTTCAATATCTCTGGGAACAAGCCATGTCGACCATTAAAACTAAAGATGTCAAAAGGAAAGCTTGTTAAGGCCCAGTATATTAAAGTGCTTTAAGATATCTTTAATGCTTCTTGAGTTACAGGCATGCAAACTTTGAAGGAAAAAAAAAAAAACTTGAAAAGTGCCTTTCCCCATTTCTGAACGGTCACCATTGGCACATAATGCAGACTGTAAAAGTGAACAGATTTTACTAACAGAGCTACTAATTCCATAACATTATGATGCTGCTATCTTTCTGAAGTCATTTTTACCCCCTGTAATTTGGCTCTGAATCTCAGGTGAAAACTGCTCTCTACAAAATAGTAGATTATTCAGTTAATATTAATCCGTTACATTTCATATTTTGTGTTTCACCAAAATACATTGTCATCTTTCTTCAGAATAAATCTTAGTTAAATCAAAAACTTGAGCCGTGGTTGATTTGACACAGAATTACCCAATTAAATTTTTCTGGATTCTGACTTTTATATCGTTTTCATTTTTCTAGGCTCTCTTTTAATGGTTAAAAAAAAAAAGGTTCAAAAAACAATTTATCTGCTGCAAAGTAACTTTACAGGAAATTAAAGATTATACATTATATTTAGTAATAACTTTTGACTATCTCAGGTCAAAATCAAGATTGGTAGTTCTGTATGATAGGGTTAGCATCATCAAGAGATGTGTTTTTAATCTAGATTTAAACAGAGAGAGTGTGTCTGAACCCCAAACATTATCAGGAAGGCTATTCCAGAGTTTGGGAGCCAAATGTGAGAAAGCTCTACCTCCTTTAGTGGACTTTGCTATCCTAGGAACGACCAAAAGTCCAGCGTTTTGTGACCTTAGGGAGCGTGATGGGTTGTAGCGTGGTAGAAGGCTAGTTAGGTACGCAGGAGCTAAACCATTTAGGGCCTTATAGGTAAGTAATGATAATTTGTAACTGATACGGAACTTAATAGGTAGCCAGTGCAGAGACTGTAAAATTGGGGTAATATGATCATATTTTCTTGACCTGGTAAGGACTCTAGCTGCTGCATTTTGGACTACCTGTAGCTTGTTTATTGACGAAGCAGGACAACCACCTAGAAGTGCATTACAATAGTCCAGTCTAGAGGTCATGAATGCATGAACTAGCTTTTCTGCATCAGAAACAGATAACATGTTTCGTAGCTTGGCAATGTTTCTAAGATGGAAGAATGCAGTTTTTGTAACATTGGAAATATGATTTTCAAAAGACAAATTGCTGTCTAATATAACACCCAGATTTCTGACTGTAGAGGAAGTAACAGTACATCCGTCTAGTTGCAGATTGTAATCTACAAGATTCTGTGTAGTGTTTTTTGGATGAATTATTTTTTTCGTTTAAATGATTGGTTATCCATTCAATGTTTTACATTTATAATACACTCTGTCAGTTTAGATAATTTATAATCAAAAGCATCTCTAATGAATTGATTTTATAAAAAAAAAGAAAAAAAAAAGTGTAGTTTTAGTAGTAGTACTCTCGTTCGTACAGTGAGGGGCGTAACATTTCCGTCACATGCTTGAGGTATTCATCCAATCACAACACACTGGATAGCTGGCCAATCAGAGCACACCTTGCTTTTCAGAACGATGAGCTTTGTAAAAACCGACGTGTTTCAGAAGGCGGGGCATAGAAGAGAAACAATAATGTAGAGTATGTGGAAAATTATTTGCTTTTTGAAGCTTAAAATCATAAACATATTTCATTAGACCAAATACTGAGCTTTTTAGCATTGCATATGACCCCTTTAAGTTTTTTTTTTTTTTTTTTTTTTTGTATATGATGATGGTTTTTCTCAAAAGAAAAGGTAAAAGTCTCAGAGCATGTGTTCATGTGTTGAGGCGGCAGATGCTGAAACACTGCTAGCGTCACACACACTATGATGTGTGTAGTAAACGATTCATTCACACATAGACACACAGAACACAGTATTCATATTTAAAGAGTACTTTATATTACATTACATATTTAATTCTTTTTAATTAGATTTTACTTTACTTTCATTTAATATTTACATTAGATTTTTTACGCTGTATTTCATCTCTTGTAAACGCCGCTCTGAGGGTGCTGAAGGTCCAGATCTGATCATGAAGAGATCTGATTGTCTCCTGCATCGATCACATCCCTAAAAACAGAAACGCTGCGTCTCCATCGATCCTGCGGAGCAGATGAAAGGCCTGCTCTCACTCAGGTCCTGCTGGCTGATGACAGCCGGTGTTTGATCCTCGCGGAGCTTCACCATCGACCGCTCGTCCTCAGGAAAGGTCTTGTTCTGCATGTGACCGGTGTGAGCAGCGCTGCATTGATCAGGATCTGAGCTGCTGATGATGATGATGATGATGATGAAGATCATGTCTGAATGATGCTTCTGTCAGAGATTACTCACTCCTGTGTTTCAGACCTGCATGACTTCTGTTCATGTGGAACATAGATCTGTTGCAGTCAGTGTGTGTGTGTGTGTGTGTGTGTGTGAACTCACTCGTTCTTTTGATTCTTTTTGTTGTTGTTGTTTTTAGTATCCAGACTGCTTGTGTGGTGTTGTTTTTATTTAAACCTGCAAAGAAAGCAATTAGGAGTGTTAGAATCAAACACGTTCATCTGACGGCTGCCTCTAGTGTCTCTGACTCAGCCATTGATTAAACACACACACACACACACACACACACCGCAGTCATTATAATTCATCACTGGACGCTCAACAAATCAAAGCACGTCGGTCACAGCTCAGTCTGATGGGGCTGTGCGGTTGCTAGGATGCTGTGTGTGGTTGCTAGGCTCTGTAGATGTGATGCATTAGCTAATGGAGCTGATTCAGAAGTCAGTGCACCGTGCTCCCAGCATGCACTGCAGCAGGAACACATTATGCAGAGGGCTGTTTGTTCTTGTGGTGTGGTGATGATTATTCACAGCATCTCTTCTGTGATGTGTTTATGGGATGGTTCGTCTGGTCAGCTGATCTCTACATTACTGAGGTCTGTGAGGATGAGGATGAGGATGAAGATGTCTGCCTCTGCACTGCTCTAGAATAACAGCTTGAGCTCAGACCATCAGGAATAAAGGTTTTAATGCCACTTTGCAGGTGCATAGTGATTTTAGCACTCAGAGCATCTCACTGACATACACACACTACTTCCTTCACTCAGACGCGTCAGTGCGTGTGCTGTGTGTGTGTGTGAGAGAGAGAGAGAGAGAGAGAGAGAGATGGAGTGAGAGTGAGAGTGAGTTAGTGTGTTAGTGTAGTTAGTGTGTGTTTTTCAGACACTCTCTCATTTCAGTCACGCTTCATATTCATGAGGAGAAGGAGTGAGAGAGAGAGAGAGAGAGAGAGACTCAGCATGTCTCTCATCCGTTCCCAGCAGCCGTTCCACACTCTCTCTTTGTTTTTCTGGTTTGAGAAGGGGTTGGTGTGATGTCTCTTCATGAACAGAGACGTGATGAAAGGAAAACTGTGTCTTGCACTCGTCCTGTTGCTGTTTTTCTTCTGAGACAATTCAGTGCTGCCTTCCTCCTCCTCCTCCTCTTCGCTCTGTTTCCCATGAGGCTCTTGTGTTTCTCTGATAATTAGTCGGTTGCCAGATACTACAAGCTGTAGC
The DNA here is from genome assembly GCF_003368295.1 of Carassius auratus. Lineage (NCBI taxonomy): Eukaryota > Metazoa > Chordata > Actinopteri > Cypriniformes > Cyprinidae > Carassius > Carassius auratus. The sequence goes on from NW_020525854.1 coordinate 244,485, forward strand.
CGGAGGGAAGGAGAGCAGCGATTGAGTCTAAACGGCTGTGTGTTTGTGAACGGCTGGACTGTGACGGTATTTCTCGTCCAGACTGAAACTGTGGAGGTGTGGCTGATGTTCTGCTGCTCACCAGTCACTGAGACACTTGCTTTCTTCTTCTTATGCTTCCCGCTGACGTTCTCAACCGCTTCTTATCTTCAGGAGTTGAGCAGAAGTGTTACTGGTTACTACAAGCACAAGCTGCTTTCTTGCAGAACAGAGAAGCAAAGCCATGGGTTTGATTCCCAGAGAATGCATGAATTAATCAAATTAATGACACCTTAAGTGCAATGCAAGGCATTTTGATTAAAAGGCCAAATGCATTCATGTAAATGTATTAGCAGAGATAGTTCATCAGTGGTCAATTCCACACCGTTTTTAAAATATTTCTGCTTACAAGGCTGCATTTTTAGTTTAATCAAAAATATTGTAAACATTTTGAAATATTATTACATCTGTTTTCTGTGTGAATCTGTGTTAAAGTGTAATGTATTTCTGTGATGCTCCGCTGTATTTTCAGCATCATTCCTCCAGTCTTCAGTGTCACATGATCTTCAGAAATCAGAATAATATGATGATTTACTGCTCAAGAAACACTTCTGATTATCATCAGTGTTGAACACAGTTGTGCTGCTCAATATTATTTGAAATAGAAAATCTTTGGAACATTTAAATGTCTTTACTGTCATTTTTTATCAATTAAATGTGTCCATTATTTAATGATATTAATTAATAGTATTAAAGTATTAATTTGTATTGAAGTATTAATGAATTGTCAACATATTACAATTCAGCTCAAACTGATCATTTTATTGCAGTATTTGCATGAACTCTTCCAACGGTCTTCTTCTAAGTAAATAGATCAGGTCTATATTTTGTCAGTAGTATGTTTAATTTAGTTATCATAATGGGCAATTATGTAAAACCTCTGATCAGTCCAGTGCGCAGGCGTGTTGTGTGCGTGTGTGTGTGCGTGTGTGTGTGTGCGTGCGTGTCTGTGCGTGTGTGCATGTGTGTGTGTGTGTGTGCGCGTGTGCGTGTGTGTGTGCGTGCGTGCGCGTGTGTGTGCGTGTGTGTGTGTGTGCGTGTGCGCGTGTGTGTGTGTGTGTGTGTGTGCGTGTGTGTGTGTTTATGCGTGTGTGTGTGTGTGTGTGTGTGCGTGTGTGTGTGCGTGTGGTTGTTTGTGTGTGTGTGTGTGCGTGTGCGTCCGTGCGTTTATGCGTGTGTGTGTGTGTGTGTTTATGCGTGTGTGCGTGTGTGTGTGTGCGTGTGTGTGTGTGTGTGTGTGTGTGCGTGCGTGCGCGTGTGTGTGTGTGTGCGTGTGCGTGTGTGTGTGTGTGTGTGTGTGTGTGTGTGTGTGTGCGTGCGTGCGCGTGTGTGTGTGTGCTGGAATGTTCCTGCAGTGATGTGCTTCATTGGTGGTGTGATCAGCTTGACTCACTCAGAGCATGTGTTGTATAAAGCCATGCCTGGGCTCTGATGAAGCTCCATTAGGGCTCTTGATCTCAGAGTCTGGAACACAATCAGTCATGAGCGTCGACACACGACTGAAGCAGACGCAGTGTCCTCCGGCTCTCATTCACACCACAGCTACAGTAGACTGATGCTCTCTCTGATGGTGTGTTTGTGTCTGTGTTTCAGCTGGGACGACCTACATCTTCGGCCGCGGAGGGGCCCTCATCACATACACCTGGCCCCCGAACGACCGGCCGAGCACGAGGGCAGACCGGCTGGCCGTGGGCTTCAGCACGCAGCTGAAGGAGGCCGTTCTGGTGCGGGTGGAGAGCGCCAAGGGACTCGGAGACTATCTGGAGCTACACATAGTAAGAGCCAAGCCTGGGGACCGGATGGGCGGAGTTTGAAAGAGGGGGTGTGACACTGGGTGGAGCTGGTCTTAAAGCACAAGGAAATGGATGAGGGTGGGGCTTACGGTGACTGGTTTATATAAGAGGGCGGGGTTTACAGAGACTGCTGTATGTTTGAGGACAGGGCTTACAGTGTCTGACATTTATTAGAGGGCGGGGCTTACAGTGACTGGTGTTTATTTCGGGGTGGTGCTTACCAGTGGTGGTTCTACATTGAAATACACACTAGGCGAGACCCCTTTCGATTTTATTCATGTTATGCTATGGTCACTGGGACTCAGTTGTTTAAAAAATAAAATGACTTTAAATTATATGTATAGGCAAAAACAATGGGATTTTATTTTTTAATCACCCAAAACTTTTTGGGTTTCAGGATATTTTTCAACCAAAATTTGAAAAACTTTCAGAACTTTCATGGAGGAACCATCAGCTCTTTGGTTACTGCCTCAAATTCTATGCATGACACACTTTTAATTATGACTTGTAAAACTATACTTAGCATACTGTGTAGTAAATAAATAGCAAATTTTCATCTTTAACCTACAGAAAATGCCTGGTTATTTGCAGGGCCTAATGTTAAACCAACTGATGGAAATGATAACTGAACTTGTAACAGTTTTATTGCAAAGCACAATATTATAAATTAGATCTCGTGATTGAGTTGAAACCAAATTATTGTTGTATAAGAATAGCAAGCATCATAGCAAAAAGGCTAACAAAGAGTTATACCCACCACCAATTAACATTAGCCCTTCATTCATGATATGGATACTGTAATCATACAGAGAGAGAGAACATAGTTGCATACCTTTATCTTTTGCTTGTTTCTCCTCTTCTTCTTTTCTTTTTTTTCGAAATTGGCCACCTGATGGCTCTGATCTTTTCTTCTCCATCTCTGTTTATTTGGCACTCGACAATCCACAGATTTCCCATCCCCCCAACTGTCACTCAGGACCAGAAGTCAAGACTAAACCAGTTCACCTTGATGACCGCATAATCGTTTTATATCACCTAGTTTCATTTGCAGGAACTATAGGCCTGTATTATAACATTATGAATGAAATGTGCGTTATTTGGAAGAAAGTCGAGGTGTGTGACTGACTTTAGCCTATTATTAATTATAATACTAGTGTGGATCCCCCGTCCTGCCCGTTCCATTTGAGAGAGACCCAGAGGTGAAATGTCGCCCGCGGTACATTTTCAGCAAGCAGGGGCGCCGGCAGCTGCAGGGAGCGCCAATTTGCCAATTCCACACACAGTGAAATTATATAAATGATGAAAAACCGCTTTGCGACGCAGAGGATTTTTTTTTTTTTTTTTTCACGAAAAAATGACGCCCCGGCTGCCCGGTTCGCCCGTGCCTAAAACCGCTACTGGTGCTTACAATTAATGTTTTTTTCAGATTTTTACAGGTGAAGCATAGGAGATGTTAAGTTCTTTTAGAGACATTGTTCACCATCTGCTGTGATCGCGAGAGAAGTGAGAGGAGTTTTCTGAGCTCTACATATGTCTTGTTTTATTCTGATGTCTTATAGGTGAATTGGACAGTGTGTGGGAGGATTTTCAAGCTTAAGAACTAGAAACACGCACTCTTTTCAGTTAGTGCTGCTATAAAGCTGGAGCACTGAGGGGAAGCTGCAGGGGATCGTGGGAAACCACAAGTGTGCTCATAGATATACATACATAATCCATCTGTAAATGAGCAGAGCTTTTACTTACTGTAAAATACTTTAACTCTAACCTCTCCAGCGTATAAGTAGTTTTGTTTAAAAGAGAGAGAGTTAATATTAATTTGATATACACAAACTATGGACTAAAAGGATTGCAACACAACAGCAGCTGCAATGGCAGATGGGATGTGTGTGTGTGTGTGTGTGTATTGAAGACTGTATTGTGTAAATCTGTCTGTTGTTCTATCCATCTATCTGTCGTTCTGTTGATCTATCTCTCAGTTGAATCTGTATGCCCATGTCTCTTCAGTAGATAGATGGTTTCTCATCTGGATTTCTCTGGAGCTTCAGTTTGTTCTTCTAGCAGTCACCCTAAATCACCAGCCCACCTCTCTCTCTTTCTGAGATCAGTTACTAAACGTTTTCTGCAGTAATTGTTTCTCCGAGTGTGTGTTGAAGGACAGATGGATGCTCTCATGCTGTTGATGCTGTCGAACCTCACCATCGCTGCTTTCTCACCACACACTCCTGTGTTTGTGAGTCAGCTGTGATAAAGACCTTGGATTGTGTGTGTGTGTGTGTCGGGAGTATGGTGTTTGTTAAGGTGTGCGGTGATTAATCTTTGTGTTGGTGTCTGGAGGGGACGGCAATTAATTTTACCCTGCGTGGGAGGAAACACTTTCAGCCCTCAAGCCACACACACACACACACACACACAAACACACACACACACACACACACACACACACACACACACACACACACACACACACTCACACACACACACACACACTGTTGTGTTCTCCAGTTCGAGTTTCAGAAACGAGGGCATCATTATGAAGAATAAAAGTGAAGCAGGTCAGATTCTCAGAGTTTTATACTCTATTAGTTACCGCAAGCCTCAGTTCAATAAAAAGTAACATCATTGGTGGACATTTGTTCCTATTTTAATCCTAAACGTGTTTTATTTTGGTGAAGCTTTGAATCGTTTGTCACAGTGAATCTCCAGTCATTGATTCATGAATGTTCAGATGTTTGAGCTGTAAAACAGAGATCCTGCGGTGGAGCAGCGTGTCTGTCTGTAGTTTGTGATATCTGTGGTTTATCTGATCATAACTTGATTCAGGTGTCAGTGTGAGCTCACGGCTGATGAACGGCCCGCGCTGATGCTCCTGGGTGTTCAGAGACGCTCCATTAATCTCAGACTGACGCTTCTGTGCTGTAGGTCACTTACTAGTGAGCATCTGGGCATCTCTCTAATCTTTCTGCAGTCCATTAGAACGGAGCCGCGCTGTGTTTCTGTCTGAATGCAGGATGATCCTCTCACCGATGTCATCGTCACATTGAGGAAGCCAAATCTCATTCATTTTCTAATTAGGGGAACCGTTTTTAATTTTAACCTGTAAACCTTTAAAGACACAGCTACTTTGAGATTCTTTCTTGATGGTATGTGCTTTTGTAAAAGTCATGAACACGCATTATTTGAAGATGTATTCAGCAACCAAGACTGCAAACAGTATGGTTGAGATCTCATGACAGAACACAGGCCGTCATGGTTTTCATTGACCAAATTAACACCAGTCCTGCTGTGATTGTGGATTTATAACTGGAGAATTCACATTTATTTTGTGAATGTAAAATATTAATATCACTTTAAGTTTGGGATCTTCTCTAGAAGTTCTTTGAATTTTTAAGCTAGTTTAATGGTTCCTTTGATTATCTCTAAACTAGACTCAGAGATGTTTGTGAGTAAATCAGATGTCACCTGAGAGTCTCTTGAGTCCTGAGCGGTTCCTGATTCTCATTAACGAGCTTCATCTGTATCTTGTGCGGTGGAGAAGAGCGAGTGTGTGTGTGTTCAGGATTCAGACGCGTCGGCTCGGGGACTCCTCAGGTTTTAATGATGTTTACGAGGACGCAGGAACAGGGTTTTTTTTAATGAAGGCTCTCCCTTGTGCTTTGGTCCTCGTTGGCTATTGTTTGCAGGAGCGGTAAGACAACAATTAAACGTGAATCAGTGCGTGTAGGTGTATCTGAGAGGAAGCACACGCTCATCACCTTCAGAAGCTCAGCAAGAGGACCAGCAGATGACCTTTGACCTCCAGTCACAGCACACGTGACGCTCATGGACTTCTCACGTTCACATAATATTTTCATCTTACACTGATTTTTTTTTCAGTTTTTTCTTATCTTTTTTTTCTGTTCTTCTCGGATGGCAATGTTAACCAGACGAATGTATCTGCTTTCTGAACATTTGTCTCACTTTATTTGCATTGTTTTCTTGCCTTCACATTATGCTTTTAAATTGTGTAACATAATATAGAATTGAACACACACACACACACACACACAGTATCTATAAAGCCACAGCAGAACTGGACAGCAGTGTCAGTTTCTGAATGAATTCACGTTTTGAACGAATCAGTTGAAGCAATGATTCAATCGGAGAGCCGTTTACTTAATTCCTGAATGAATTAATTTTATGTTGAATTAAGTACAATACTTATTTCTAAAGCTATTATTTAATGTCTGCCTGATACTTTTCTAATTTAACACAATAATAGCTTTAAATAATCACAGCCAAATTTAGCTTTATGTAGTAGTATTTAATAGTAATTGCATATTATTTATTTATATTTTTAAGAAATGTGTATAAGAAATTAACCCAAAACAAAGAACTTCATATTGCTACATATTGAACAGTATTGCTGACATGTTCTGGTTTGTGAGTTCCCAGCATGCACTGCAGCATGAATAAATGATGCAGCTACTGTTCTGTGTTATATACTCTCCTGAAACAATGATGCAGAAGCACAGAGATCTGATGTGATACTGATGTGAGCATGCTGGTTTGTGTCTCATTATCTGCTGTTCCAGCCGGTGAGCGGCTTTGTTTAATTACATGTGTTCCTCTGAAGGGTGACGGTCACCGCTGGACACGGGTCCTGCAGTCAGGTCACATGGGTGGCCAGCTCTTCTCCTATTGGCTGCTGAGTGAGGCTGAGAGATGCTGATCAGTTCAGAATTAACACTCATTCAGAAAACAAATGATGTCCACAGAGAGAGAGCAGAGTTACTGTAGTATGCTAGTGTTCTGTTTCTGATAGCAGTCTGCAGTATGAAGGGTTTGGCTTTTTCCTTCAGTTTTGTGTACAAATGTCTGTCTGAACTAGAGGGTGACATGGGAGTGGGTTTTCAAATCTCCCCTGTCCCACTCCCGAAAATAAAGTTCCATCTCGTCCCAATCCCACAAAAAAAAAAAAAAAACTGGGGGGAAATCTAGTCCCGTCCCAATCAGGGAAGAATGAATCCCGTTCCTTCCCACTCCTGTGTTTTATTTTTTAATTTTTGGGTCGGAATCTGTCTAACCCCAAACAAAAAAAACCAGTACAGAACGCAGCATGCCCACTTTATTTGAATAAAAATCCTTAAAAAATGTACATTGTGCACTGCACACACATTAGATTTAATGTAAATCATCCATGCTAACACACACGTTTTCTATTTTATTTTAGTTTTATTTGAAAGTAGACATATCACTCTCTATAGATTTATTTTTCATACACAGTTCACATGACCAAGATGGCAGAAAGCGCATCATGTTTGCTTTAATTATTTAACAGAGTGCATTTATTAGAATTAGAATTAATAGTCTTTATTAGAAACATGTATTACTTTGATCTGTATGACCAAAAATAACAGAGCAGCGGTGCCTCCATCTGTCCTGCTGTGAGTTCTGTGTGTATCATGATGTGTTCTCTCTCTCTCTCTCTCTCTCTCTCTCTCTCTCTCTCCCTCTGTCTGTCTGTCTCTCTCTCTGTCTCTTTCTGTCTTTCTCTCTCTCTCTCTCTCTCTCTCTCTCTCTCTGTCGGTCTCTCTCTCTCTCTCTGTCTGTCTGTCTCTCTCTCTGTCTCTCTCTGTCTTTCTCTCTCTCTCTCTCTCTGTCTGTCTCTCTCTCTCTCTCTCTCTCTCTCTGTCTGTCTGTCTCTCTCTCTGTCTCTCTCTGTCTCTCTCTCTCTCTCTCTCTCTCTCTCTCTCTCTCTCTCTGTCTCTCTGTCTCTCTCCCTCTCTCTCTCTCTTTCTCCAGCTCTTCTCCCTGTGGTTGTATTTGTTCAGATGAAACTCAGCAGTTAATTATAATCTAATTAAAGTCGTCTATCATTAGCTTACAGCCATGAGAATGTTAATTAAAAATGAGTGATCAGAGAGAGAACAAATAGAGTTCTGCAGCAGAATCAAATGCAGATTGTTTTCAGTGAACACCAACTCATATATGTATATTCTCACCAACACACTGTTAGAAGTTTTTCATATTTTAATTTTAATATTATTATTTCTATTATTTTACTTTAAAGTTGTAGGAATTTTGTTGTGCTTTTGACATTTGTCTTTGTTTCATATCGGTATATTTTAATGTCACTTTTTCCAGTTTTTGACATCAAATGTATCAT
>NW_020525854.1:257500-300000 GCF_003368295.1 Carassius auratus
AGGATTGTGGTCTTTCCTGGAGTTATTGGAGTCACTGATGGAACTCACGGCTGGTTTCTGGTTGAATGTGTCGTTGTATTGGCAGCAGTTCCTCCAGCATTTGCATTATTTATTTTCTGTTCAGTGCTCTGTCAGTCTGCTGTCAGCACTCCAGTGTGTTTGCTGCACTCTCGGTGACAGTCAACATTTGTTTGCAGCACATCCATCTTGCCATGATCCAGATGATGCAGCGTTTCATTGTGTAAAAACTGATGTACATTTTATCCACTTGCAGTCCATCAGGTGTCCAGGAACACAAAAGAAAAAAGAATACAGATTGTTTTTACCATATTTTATTTGATTTAAAGGTTGTTATTATTATTATTGTTTTTAAATATATAATCATCTCACCTAAATGTCTGATACTGCAGTGCTGTTGTTTTTATAATGTGATGGTAGTTGCACAATAGCTAACACACATCACAAGCCTGATTTTGTGAGCTGTATATTATGTGGCCCTTAAGCCCAAAGTGTAGCTCAGTCGTGTGTGTTCTGTGATGGTAACACAGTTTCATCATCAGAAGTGTATGTGTCCAACAGCGCAGGGGAAAGGGGAATGTTATCTGTGTGTGCGTTTGAGTGTGTGTGAGTGCACACAAATGCTGAATGGTTTAAACACTAAGTCTTAAAGGTAGGGTATGCAATTTCAGTAAAGCTAGTGATAGCAAGCTTTGAAATCAAGATCCAACCCTCTCTGTGTAATCACATTGCAAAGCTGCGCCTCCAAAACATGAACACGTATTTGATTAGACAAACATTTTATGGTCCTATGGCTTCGACAGACGATATAAATTCAATTAATACAAATACATTTAGACCATTTAACCTAATTAGTGCTATTGGCATTTGAAGAAACCAGCATAACAAAAACATTTTTTGAACCAAATTACCTACACTGCCTTTAAAAATAAATGCTAAATTCTAAACTTTAGTGATGATGCAACACTGTCTCGACTGTGCAAGTGACAATCCTGTGTCAGTTGAGCATCTTGTTAATAGTGCAGACGAGATGTGGTGATTTGAAACCGTTTTCAAAAAAAAACATAATTATAGTAGAGCTACACGATTCTGGATAAATTGAGAATCTGATGTATTTAATCATATAATTGAGAATATATATATATATATATATATTTAATGATCACAATTCTCCCACGATTCTGAACTAAACAAAATAATGTGTGACAAAATATTAATTGTTACAGTCTATTAAAATTGTTTGATTAATTTAAATGAATTATCTGACATTTTAGCATATAATAAATTTTATATCTAATACACCATTTGTTTGTATTAAAGTTATGAAAAAGCGGTTAGAATTAATGATACGTTGACTTAATTATACAAATTCTTCACTTGTTTCATTACTGGATGAATCAAGGTTTTTGAACAAATCTCTCTCGATTGATTCAATGACAAATACATTTTTAACAGTCAGGACAATCCGATCGTAATAGGACTAGAAGCACACACACACACTCATAATCAGAATAACACACACACATGTAAACACATCAATCAGATAGAGTTGGCCAGATCCGACTAAGATTTTGATTGGATTGTAAGGGGGTGGTTTATTCCTTTTGTAATCCGAGCAAGAGGACATGTAAACACTTGATCAGATTGAAAACCGAAACTGGAAAATACTGCGCATGTGCAGTGATGTAGAAATAGTGTAATGACGTATGAATGAGCTGTTCTTCCTGTTAAATAAAGTTTCATTATAAATCTCCCCTTTCACTCAGCATCTGTGAAGTGGAGCAGGACAACGTCCCACCAGAGTCCTTGTTTAACACTCTCATCAACAAACGACTACTAAATTTTTTTTTTTTTTTAAGTTCATGCGCTGTTTGACATCTAATAAGGATCTGAAATTAGATAAATATCACATGTAATTTTTAAAACAGTATGACGCAACAGCGGGAAACTCTGTATATTCATGCGATGTGCGCATGTCAAAAGATTAAATCTGATCAGAAGCTTGTGACATATAAACTAGCATATTAACCTGATCACTTTATTTAGTGTAAAAACTATGCTCGGATTCATCATCAGAATAAATTCACTCTGATGGAAGCAAAAAGTGTCCATGTAAACACACCTATTATCTCCACCTAGTGGAGAATCAATGCAATCAACACAAACGTTATTTGAAGCGCCTCTTCAAAAGATGGCTTGCTCTGTTTTGATCGCTAGACGTCAGCGTATATCTGAATTATAACCTTTCATTCCAGTATTTCTGTGATAACACGAATGACTGTAAGACAGAAATAATGCAGTTTCTTACCCAAAAATGCTAACTGTCTGCTCTCTGTGTCTCAGCTTTCAGTGTTCTGCCAATACTACTTCTAGGGTTCAGTAGACAGCAAATACTTGTCATTTAGAAATTAGACTGAGTATGTGATTGTATCAAGATTGCGATCATTAAATGATTACTCATGCCGCTCTAAACTGTAGCTCACCTTCAGCATTATAATTACTGTACCTGCGCCAGGCAGAGGGTACACTGAAAAAAGTAATAAGTAAATTTACTTAATTTTTATTTGGCAAGTTTTTGCACAAGCATTTTTCAAGTAAATTTAACACATTTGGAAATTAAGTAAATCTACTTAACTAAGTTAAGTAAAAAAATTAAATAATAATAAGTACATTTTATTGAGTAAAATTAAATTAAATATCCAAAGCATCTTACAGTGCATTCAGGCTAACAATTTTCACCTATCATGTGTTCCCGGGGAATCGAACCCCCAAACTTGCTCTTGCTAATGCAATGTTCTACCACTGAGCTACAGGAACACTTCAAGATCTTGTGAAAAATAAGTGAAAATTTCACTTACTTACTTTTTTATTTTGGAAAAGTTTTTACACTAATAAAAAAACAGAAACAGAAATTTCTAAATGTAAAATAATTTTTTTCAAAACAGTTTTATCAAATGAGGGTAAATAAGTATCTCACTTCTGTCCCTTTTAACCAGTTTACAGCAAAGACAGCACGAAGGACTGGATGCACATGATAAATATTCTGCAATTAAGAAAACAGACAAAAGAAATAGCACTGTAAAACCCGATAAGTAAACTTAACTCAAACCGTTTGGGTAAACAGATTGCCTTTATTTAAACCATGTAAGTTTTAAAACTATGCATTCAAGTAATTAAGTGATTAACTAAGTGCTGATTGAGAATTAGTGATGAACAGCTGCTGTTAACAAACAATCACTGAAGAAAAGAGAAACACAAGAACTACTACAACTGACTTCAGACACAGCCTTAGATGAAATCAACTATTGTAGTACAGAACTCATCCATGGCTCCCAGCATGCTCTGCAGCATTTTTTTTATGGTCACCATTGTTGAGATTCATAATCTGATTATTGATGTCTGTGTGTGACTGTTTGACACCGTAGAAGACCACACTGATTGAGAAGTAATTCAGATTAAAGGAATATCACAGAACCATTTGCTCTTAAAATCACTTTTACTATAATCAATCAAATTACCCAACACCCATTTCATCAGAGATTACACTCCATACAGTTCAATAATTGATGATTATCATCACCAATATAAAGTATAACAATCTACACCTAGGTACAACAAATGTGTTTTAGAAACACACGGTTATAACAGCCAGAGAAAAGACTAAGACAGAAGTCAAGGGTCAAGAGCCCAACTAAAGCAAACACTGATCTCTAACATGGTTACTTCAAATGAAACAATAAATCAACATCTAAACCTTAGTTCATTCTCAATAAGATCTTCTGTAGACGTCTGACAGAAATAAAGTCAGTCTGGTTATTAATAAGTGGAGCTGGTGATGCTGTTTGTGGGGTTGTTCAATCAGATCTTGAGAGATTTCATGTATTTTATTTCAGTTGATTTCATCTAAGTCTGTGTCTGAAGTCAGTTGTAGTAGTTCTTGTGTTTCTCTTTTCTTCAGTGATTCTGTTTGTTAACAGCAGCTGTTCATCACTAATTCTCAATCAGCACTTAGTTAATCACTTAATTACTTGAATGCATAGTTTTAAAACTTACATGGTTTAAATCAAGGCAATCTGTTTACTCAAACGGTTTGAGTAAAGTTTACTTATCGGGTTTTACAGTGCTATTTCTTTTGTCTGTTTTCTTAATTGCAGAATATTTATCACGTGTATCCAGTCCTTCGTGCTGTCTTTGCTGTAAACTGGTTTAAAGGGACAGAAGTGAGATACTTATTTACCCTCATTTGATAAAACTGTTTTGAAAAAAATATTTTACATTTAGAAATTTCTAGAATATCTGTTTCAGATTTTTTATTAGTGTAAAAACTTTTCCAAAATAAAAAGTAAGTAAGTGAAACTTTCACTTATTTTTCACAAGATCTTGAAGTGTTCCTGTAGCTCAGTGGTAGAACATTGCATTAGCAAGAGCAAGGTTGGGGGTTCGATTCCCCGGGAACACATGATAGGTGAAAATTGTCAGCCTGAACGCACTGTAAGATGCTTTGGATAAAAGTGTCTGCTAAATGCATTAATATAATATTATTTAATTAAATTTTACTCAATAAAATGTACTTATTATTATTTAATTTTTTTTACTTAACTTAGTTAAGTAGATTTACTTAATTTCCAAATGTGTTAAATTTACTTGAAAAATGCTTGTGCAAAAACTTGCCAAATAAAAATTAAGTAAATTTACTTATTACTTTTTTCAGTGTAGGGAAACTCCACCCTAAACAAAAAAATGATCTCATTAATCACTTACCCCCATGTCGTTCCATAACCGTACAAGCTTTGTTATTCTTCGCAACACCATTTAATTTAAATGAAAACCGGGAGGCTTGTGACTGTCACATTGACTGCCAAGTAAATTATGAAACACATCTTCAGAATTGTCCATCTGTCATCAGTGGTCAATCTGACCTTTATGAAGTCATGAGAGTACTTGTATGCAAAGAAAATAAAAAGAATGACTTTATTTAACAATGTGTATCTCCGCATCACTGTAGCACCATTTTGGAGAATATCTGCTGAACACAAACTGCGTACGCTACGTCACGCTGCATTTTACTCAGATCAGTGTAAATAGATGTAGAAAATGTATTCAATGTATTCATGTGTCGCGGATGACACAGAATACCACACATAGTTTGCATTCAACAGATATTCTCCAAAATGGCACTACAGTGATGATGATTTTGTTTTTCTTTGTTTACAAAAAAATGTGCTTACTTATCTGACTTACTCCTAACACACTCCCTCTTGAACTCTTAGATCATCATCTAAATTAAATAGAAGTCATAACCCAATGGTAAGAGAGTCAAACTTGTAACCCAATGGTTGTGGGTTCGAGTCTCGGGCCAGCAGGGGATTGATCGTAGGTGTGGGGAGTGAATGTACAGTGCTCTCTCCTTCAATCACACGACTGAGGTGCTCTTGAGAAAGGCTCCAAACCACCAACTGCTCCCTGAGCGCCACAGCATACATGATGCCCACTGATCTGTGTGTGTGTTCACTGCTCCGGGTGTGTGTATGTGTGTGTGTGTGCCCTTAGGACGGAATAGATGCAGAGAACTAATTCTGAGTATAGGTTACCATACTTGGTCACGTCCCGTCACTTTCACTTTTTGACTTTCATTATCTTTAGTTCTTCCTCGTACTCGTCTGGTTTTTATGGCTTCTGTGGCTTTTAGCTATGCTACTCCTTATCTGTGGAATTATCTTCCACAAGATATCCATGACTCTAACTCTCTTTTTCAAATCTTGTTTAAAGACGCATCTTTTTAGATTTATACCGGTGATACTTTTATGTAATTTCTATGGAGTGTAAAAATATAAATGTGGGTTTGAATTTTTGTTCTAGCCACTGACCACGTCTCCCTCTCTCTCTCTCTCTGTGTGTGTGTGTGTCAGGAGCGCGGGAGGGTCGGCGTGATCTTTAACGTGGGGACGGACGACATCGTCATCGAGGAGAGCGGGGTGATGGTCAGCGACGGGAAGTATCATGTGGTCAGATTCACACGGAGCGGTGGGAACGCCACACTACAGGTGGACAATCTGCCTGTGCTGGAGCGCTTCCCTTCAGGTGAGACACACACACACACACACACGTGATCACGGTCATGACAGACAGACACGTGTCTCTGTCTCTCTCTGAGGAAGACGTTTTCTGTGCTAAATCACCACCTTATACTGTGTTAATGGTTCAAGAGCTCATGCTAAACCTGTTTTGTTTGTGTGAAAAAGTGTGTGTGAATGTGTGCGTCTTTCAGTGTGTGTGCGTGCGTGCCTGCGTGTGTGAGTGAGTGCGTGTGTGTGAGTGAGTGTGTGTGTTTGTGTGTGTGTGTGTGTGAGCTTGTGTGAGTGAGTGCGTGTGAGTGAGTGAGTGTGTGTGTTTGTGTGTGTGTGTGTGTGTGTGTGTGTGTGTGTGTGTTTGTGTGAGTGTGCGTGTGTGAGTGTGTGTGTTTGTGTGTGTGTGTGTGTGTGCTTGTGTGCTTGTGTGAGTGTGTGTGTGAGTGAGTGTGCAAGTGTGTTTGTGAGTGAGTGAGTGAGTGTGTGAGTTTGAGTTAGTGAGTGTATGTGTGAGTGAGTGTGTGAGCGAGTGTGTGAGTGAGTGAGTGTGTGTGAGTTAGTGTGTGTGTGAGTTAGTGTGTGTGTGTGAGTGAGTGAATGTGTGTGTGAGTGAGTGAGTGAGTGAGTGTGTGTGTTTGTGTGTGCTTGCGTGAGTGAGTGTGTGAGTGTGCGTGTGTGATTGAGTGTGCGAGTGTGCGTGTGAGTGAGTGAGTGTGTGTGTGTGAGTGAGTGTGTGTGAGTTAGTGTGTGTTTGTGAGTGTGTGAGTGTGTGTGTCTGTGAGCGAGTGTGTGTGAGCGAGTGAGTGAGTGAGTGAGTGAGTGTGTGAGTGAGTGAGTGAGCGAGCAAGCGAGTGTGTGAATGTGAGTTAGTGAGTGAGTGTGTGAGTGAGTGAGTGAGTGTGTGTGAGTTAGTGAGTGTGTGTGTGTGTGTGTGAGTTAGTGAGTGAGCGAGTGTGTGAGTGAGTGAGTGTGAGTGAGCGAGTGTGTGTGTGAGTGAGTGAGTGTGTGTAAGCGAGTGAGCGAGGGTGTGTGAGCGAGTGAGTGAGTGTGTGAGTGCGTGTGTGCGTGAGGTAGTGAGTGAGCGAGTGTGTGAGTGAGTGAGTGAGCGAGTGAGTGAGTGTGTGAGTGCGTGTGTGCGTGAGTTAGTGAGTGAGCGAGCGAGTGTGAGTGAGTGAGTGAGTTAGTGAGCGAGCAAGTGTGTGATTGAGTAATTGTGTGTTAGTGTGTGTGTGAGTGAGTGAGTGTGTGAGAGTGAGTGAGTTAGAGTGTGAGTGAGTGTGTGTGAGTGTGTGTGTGTGTGTGTGTGTGAGTGACTGAGTGTTTGAGTGAGTGTGTGAGTGAGTTAGTGTGTGTGTGTGTGAGTTAGTGAGTGAGTGAGTGTGTGAGTGAGTGAATGTGTGTGTGAGTGAGTGAGTGTGTGTGTTTGTGTGTGTGTGAGTTAGTGAGTGAGCGAGTGTGTGAGTGAGTGAGTGTGTGTGAGTTAGTGTGTGTGTGTGTATGAGTTAGTGTGTGAGTGAGTGAGCGAGTGTGTGAGTGAGTGAGTGTATGTGAGTTAGTGTGTGTGTGTGAGTTAGTGAGTGAGTTAGTGTGTGTGTGAGTTAGTGAGTGAGTGTGTGAGTGAGTGAATGTGTGTGTGAGTGAGTGAGTGAGTGTGTGTGTGTTTTTGTGTGCTTGCGTGAGTGAGTGTGTGAGTGTGCGTGTGTGATTGAGTGCGAGTGTGTGTGTGAGTGAGTGAGTGAGTGTGAGTGAGTGTGTGTGAGTTAGTGTGTGTGAGTGTGTGTGTGTGTGTGTGAGCGAGTGTGTGTGAGTGAGTGAGTGAGTGAGTGAGTGTGTGAGTGAGTGAGCGAGCGAGCGAGTGTGTGAATGTGAGTGAGTGTGTGAGTGAGTGAGTGTGTGTGAGTTAGTGAGTGAGTGTGTGTTTGTGTGTGTTAGTGAGTGAGCGAGTGTGTGAGTGAGTGAGTGTGAGTGAGCGAGTGTGTGTGTGAGTGAGTGAGTGTGTGTAAGCGAGTGAGCGAGGGTGTGTGAGCGAGTGAGTGAGTGTGTGAGTGCGTGTGTGCGTGAGGTAGTGAGTGAGCGAGTGTGTGAGTGAGTGAGTGTGTGTAAGCGAGTGAGCGAGTGATGTGTGAGTGAGTGAGTGAGTGAGCGAGTGTGTGAGTGCATGTGTGCGTGAGTTAGTGAGTGAGCGAGCGAGTGTGTGAGTGAGTGAGTGAGTGAGTTAGTGAGCGAGCAAGTGTGTGAGTGAGTAATTGTGTGTTAGTGTGTGTGTGAGTGAGTGAGTGAGTAAGTGTGTTGTGAGTGAGTGAGTGAGTGTGTGAGTGTGAGAGTGAGTGAGTTAGAGTGTGAGTGTGTGTGTGTGTGTGTGTCTGTGTGTGTGAGTGACTGAGTGTTTGAGTTAGTGTGTGTGAGTGAGTGAGTGTGAGAGTGAGTGTGTGAGTGTGTGTGTGAGAGTGAGCGAGCGAGTGTGCGAGTGAGTGTGAGTGCGTGCATGCGTGAGTTAGTGAGTGAGCGAGCGAGTGAGTGTGTGAGTGAGTGAGTGAGTGAGTGAGCGAGTGTGTGAGTGAGTGAGTAATTGTGTGTTAGTGTGTGAGTAGTGAGTGGTGTGTGTGTGTGTGTGTGTGAGTGAGTATTTGAGTTAGTATGTGTGTGTGTATGAGTGTGTGTGTGTGTGTGTGTGAGTGAGTAATTGTGTGTTAGTATGTGAGTAGTGAGTGTGTGTGTGTGTGTGTGAATGTGAGTGAGTGTTTGAGTTAGTGTGTGTGAGTGAGTGAGTGAGTGAGTGAGTGAGTGAGTGTGTGTGTGAGTGAGCGAGCGAGGGAGTGAGTGTGTGTGTGTGTGTGTGATTGAGAGAGCGAGTAAGCGAGTGTGTTGGTGAGTGTGTGTGCGTGAGTGAGTGTGTGTTTGAGTGAGTGTGTGTTTGAGTGTGTGTGTGTGTGTGTGTGTGTGTGTGTGAGTGAGTGAGTGAGTGTGTTAATCATGCGAGCAGCAGCAGCAGTGTGGACTGAAGAAATATAAATATCCAGTGACCCAGTTAGCTCAGAGGGAGTCTGCAGTGGAATTGTGGGTAGAATGAGTCCGGCCCATCCCTACAGATCCCAGTTGTTGTCATAGTAACAGCCTGTATTTAAAGGCAGCAGGTTGATAAGTGCTGAAGGTCTCTGAGGTCTGATGTGGTTTACTCTTGTTAATCTCTTAATCACACAGTGTGAGCATATCTGCTAAACACCGGATGAGAACTAACTAATGATGGTAATTCTGTCCTGACATCAACGCAACAATAGTGCGCTTACAAGACCTGCTCACAGTGGAGCCTTTTATGTTTTGTGTGGATTGTTTTACATATTTTACATATTTAATTTATTATTTTAATTATTTATATCATTATTATTATTATTATTATTATTTAATAACTTACTTTAAAATTAAATCATTACATTTTAACTTTTGTATTTTTAATACAAAAGTTTTTATTTATTTATTTATTGCATTTATTGGCACAATAAAAAATAAAACTGACAAGAAGCAAGCTATCTTAGTTTTTATTTAAAATTTGTGATTATTTAAAATTTAAATTTCATTTTATTTGTTTAGGTATTGATCCACCATCGCAAACAGAGAATATTTGTGCTGTTTAATGCATTTTCGATGTTGTTTTCCTCAGTGCATAACTGACACATCACAGGTATTTTTTTCATTTGTAAATATTAGAAACGTATGTAAATAAATCCAGTTTGCTGTAAGGAGTGGACGACTGCTGCTGCGCTACACAGATGGAAACCAACAGAATAATGGTGCAAAACTTCTGAATAAAATATGCATTCTGCTAAAATATTTGTGTGTGTGTGTGTGTGTGTGTGTGCGTGTGTCTGTGTGTGTGTGTGTGTGTGCGCGTCTGTGCGTGTGTGCGTGTGTGCGGTGTGTGTGTGTGTGTGTGTGTGCGTGCGTGTGTGTGTGCGTGCGTGTCTGTGTGTGTGTGTTTGTGTGTGTGTGTGTGTGTGTGTGTGTAACAGCAGAGCCGCTGATGGTGGTCAGTGTGAGAGAATCTCATGAGGAGCTCAGCGTGAGATCTCATCACATCACTCTCACAATCAGACCTGTATTTCCAGTAACACAAAGACGAGCTGTTGCATTTGAAATGACACCACTGATAACGAGCGAAGTGTTTCCTCGGCACAAAATGAGGATTTCACTTTCCAAGATAAGACTCTTGTGAAACGAAAGAATAAAACGCTGTCTGATGTGCCTCATATAAACGCTGTGAGGCTGTTTCTCCCTCACAAACACTCATGATCTCAAATATAACAGAAACCAGGGGTGTAAAATTATACCAGAGAAAATAGATGACAGAAGTGAAAGAAGGGAGAGAGAGTTCTCAATGCTGACGAACATGGACAAGTACTGTATACTGCCAAAAACAGACTTAAGTGAAAGTGAAGAAGTACTCCTGAGTTACAACAGCAGAAGAAATCTACGAAGAGTAACAAAAACACTTGACTTTCACAATACTGCCCCATTTCATTAATCTCAGAACATCATGTTTTCTGAAAATGTTGTGGTTAAACATGCATCAATATGGATTCATTTCAGAACATTATTCTAAACACTAGATAAAGTCAGGCTCATAATTCTTGATTGATTGAGTCTTGCTCTAAGGAAAACTACAAGTATACAGTTCAAACTGCAATTGAGTGAAGTACGAATTGGCTCAAATAATAATTATGTACAGTGATCAAGTAAAGGTGTTTTACACCCCTGAAGGAAACCGTCTGATCACACACATACGTGATCAGATGAATGTGTTTGAGGATGTTCAGCCCAAGATCAGGATGTTGAAGCTCAACCAGCTGACTGATCCATTCCTCAATGCTCAGTGTATTTACATTCGATCCAGGCTTATTTGATCTGGCTAATAAAGCCGAGGTGCTGTAAGCGAACGCTGACGGGGATTGTGGGTAAGGGAATTTTGATTAGATCATTTGCAGTCGAGCTGCAGGAGCAATTAAGAGTCAGTCGCTCTGCTACGAGTGACTTCATTAAAGAGAGAGGTTTTGATTGCTGTGGCTAATTACAGAAGTGACAGTGATTTGAGTCCCGCTCTCACTCGCTTGAGCGTGTACATCTCTCTCTCGTGCATGTCTAGATCCTCATCTTCTCCTGAAGAGCTCTGCTGCTGCAGCTTCACAGGTCTGAACACATCTACAGATGAACCCGGTCCAGAGCGTTTCATCATTTGACCCCATACAGAAAACGTCTTCCTGGAGTCTCGCTGTGTGATGTTCGTGCTGATATGGAAGTGTTCCTATGCATCTTTAATGAGAACCACAATGGTTGCTTTTCCACGTTCACTCTTGAATGCACTGTAATTATACAGAAGTAACGTTCAACCTCTAAAATGACTCATAAATATGCTTAACTCATGTTTAAAACACATGTAACCAGAGCCTGCTTGACTTTCTAACCTCCAAACCATGTTAAAGCCTTGAGGGTGTTAAATCGTTCTCTCTAACCTCTAATCTTTAACCTTTGACCTTCCAGATTGTAACCTGTTGAATTTGTCTGTTCTTCAAAGGGGGCTTTGATAGTGAACGGCTGGCTATTGCTAGGCAAAGAATCCCGTACCGACTCGGTCGGGTAGTTGACGAGTGGCTACTCGACAAAGGTAATTAAACAGCACCAGACCCCACTAACGAACGACCTAATCACGCTAAACACATCTCTGGACGAAGTGCAGGCCCATGGACGGAGTGGACAACAGCGAGCATGTGAAAAGCAGAAGAGAGATTTAGAATGAGGAGAAAACAACGTTTCTAGTGTCCTACTGCTCTTCAATCATAGTGTGCACCTAAAGAAGTGTGCACTGTATTTGTGAAATAATCGGAGCGCTGCGCTCTTCTGACGATGGGACTGCACTTCTCCAGAGTATTAACCTGACCAATAACCTCCACATAACCCTCCCTCAACCTCCAGCACACGCACAGCTGCTGACCGATGGGACAGTCCCGTCCAGCAGAAACTGCACAGTTAAAGGGACTCTATTTCAGTGCCTCTGTTTCATCTTCACTCTCGTCATTCTAAATTGACTCCAACTTTAACCCTTTGAGTCCAGAAGGTCTTAACTCACTGTCTCACATGAGTTTCCTGTTAATTCACTTCCTGTTCCTGTTCTCTCCGAGGACACACCTACCCTGAGGGCAGACTCCAGTACAGCCGGGTGTTATGTAGTAATCTTAGCTTTGATTAGCACATCTATCTGCTGCAAACACAGGTATCTTGTTGGATTTTGATGCAAGAATCAATTTGGTGCAACATGAAAAAAATACAACAAGTGAGCAATCTGAACTATTTCAGAGTTACAGCCTACTGCTGAAAGTGATGTTCTTCCTCTGGATTTCTGTCTTGCTTTCCAGCACAAACCTGTCGACATTTTTTAATCAAGAATCATTTCTAGTTTTAAATGACTGACGTCTTGTTTTCTCAGAAACTGTTCTCAAAATTACCAAAAAACATCTGCCAAATAAACTTTTTTTTTGACGTCATTGCCAGCTGCTTGTTTTTAATTTGAATTAATTTCTCAGAAAACAAGACTTCTTATCTTCTGCCATTTTTGATCCTCTGTAAACGTGTCTTGGTTTAAGAATGCTTTGATGTTTGTGCTGAAGAACAAGACACAGACACTGAGGAAGAACTTCATGTTCTGCAGAGTGGGCAAAGGTTCATGAAGTTTCACGAGGAAATATAAAACAGACATTTATATAACTATAATAAAACTTCAAATTAAACTGCTTTGGTATTATTGATCTGAAAATGAGTGCAGAGAATGGTCTGAAGTTGTAGGATACTGTATTATCCTGTCTCTCTCTGTAGAAGAGCTGGAGGAGGCCGTCTGTCCACTCAAAGGGTTAAAGGAGTTTGAGGGTTAACCGTCAGAGAAAACGTAAAGGTTATCCGAATTTAACCAACTGTTCTTCTAAACCCTGAGGGCCGCTGCTCTTCTTCTCTTCGTTTCATTGGAGTAGATTAAGATGAAGCCCTCAGTCATAAACCTGTTTCTAAACTCACATAACTGAACAAACACTGATCTGATGAACCGTCTAAACAGAACGCAGACTAACGATACTCAGAGCGATGTTTGTGATTCACGAGTTAACGCTCTGCTGATTCTGTTTCATTATCAGAGAGAATACGGTCCCTTTAACATGTACACGTCTGACAGTCTGATGAACCAATGATGTAGTGTGTGAAGCGTCGTGTGTGTGTGTGTGTGTGTGTGTGTGTGTGTGTGTGTGCAGTCTGGATGTGAACTCATGAACTCAAGCTCAGTCATCCACTCCTGCTCTTATCCTGGATAAACCCCATGATCATGCAGGAGAATGATAAATCAAGGCAAAACACTACAGGCTATATATATATACACAGTATATATAATCCTATCCTATAACTGTAGTGTCTTGTTTTAAAAACTGAAAGCAGTCCTGAATATGTCTGTATGTTGTTATGGAGGTGATTGCTGGTTCCAGGATGATCTGTGTGTGTGTGTGTGTGTGTGTGAGGACGCTCCAGACTGCACGGATCCGTCACAGTGAGTGTGTGAGAGTCTCTCGTCTGACGTTGAGTTAGATCACACAGAACATTCTCGTCCAGCGATGGTGTCTGTTATAAATCCAGGATGGCAGCACCTCCGCAGCTCAATGAAGAGGAAAGAAAGTGTTTAACAGCTCAATTCCAGCAGAAGCCGGTGATTCTCTCGCTGGTGTTCATCACGCTCTAAACGTCCCCTATGACTCTCCATCATCTCCTCTTCTCCTGGATCCGACACTCCTTCATCTCCTGGTTTTTTATTGTAGAGCCGACACAGTCAGAGATTACAAATAACCGCAGGACACTGATTTCTTTTGTGCTGTTTATTTCGGATCCTGAAGGAAGTCCTCAGCGGGGAAATGTGAGTGCAGAACACATTTGTTTTACAGCCTGGCGCCGCTACTAAATCACTGCGCTTGGGCTCAGTCTGAACACTTTTAGATGACTCCAGAGAGAAGAAACACAGGCTTTTCTCTCAGACAGCACAGAATCCTGGAGAAAAGCTTGTGTGTTTCCAGACAGAAACACCTGATGCTCTCCAGACTCTCTCTTCATCTCTGTGATGGATGAACACCTGTCACAGCTCCAGTGAAGTCCATCACAGATCAGATGCACACACAAACACATGCAATGATGCGTTAAAGGCCACCATAGCAACAACCTGTGACCCCGGCAACCGCCTCCTGTTGAGCAGGAAACATCACAGAAGAAGCAGAGGAAACTTTCCACCAGAACTTCAGTTTCACAGCCTTCATTCCTGCTGGTGAAGAACACGGGTCACCAGATCAAACACACACTCAGAGGAGACCACACACACACACACACACACACACACACACTCACACACACACACACACACACTCCAGTGCTCTGGATCAGAGGAGACCACACACACACACACACACACATACACACACTCCAATGCTCTGGATCAGAGACGACGACACACACACACACACACACACACACACTCCAGTGCTCTGGATCAGAGGAGACCACACACACACACACACTCCAGTGCTCTGGATCAGAGGAGACCACACACACACACACACACACACACACACACACACTCCAGTGCTCTGGATCAGAGGAGACGACACACATTCTCACACACACACACACAGACACACACAGACACACACACACACACACACACACACTCCAGTGCTCTGGATCAGAGGAGACGACACACATTCTCACACACACACAGACAGACACACACACACACACACACACACACACTCACACACACACACACACACACACACACACTCACACTCCAGTGCTCTGGATCAGAGACGACGACACACACACACACACACACACACACACACTCCAGTGCTCTGGATCAGAGGAGATGACACACATTCTCACACACACACACACACACACAGACACACACACACACACACACTCACACACACACACACACACACACACTCACACTCCAGTGCTCTGGATCAGAGACGACGACACACACACACACACACACACACACACACTCCAGTGCTCTGGATCAGAGGAGACCACACACACACACACACACACACTCTAGTGCTCTGGATCAGAGGAGACCACACACACAGACACACACACACACACACACACACACACTCCAGTGCTCTGGATCAGAGGAGACCACACACACACACACACACACACACACACACTCCAGTGCTCTGGATCAGAGGAGACCACACACACACACACACACACACACACACACACACTCCAGTGCTCTGGATCAGAGGAGACCACACACACACACACACACACACACACTCACTCTGTAATTAGGGAGCAGCACTCTTCTCACTCGTCCTTCATCTGTGAGTTTATTTGTTCTTAATAAAGAGCAGAAACTCAGCAGCAGTCGCTCTGCTCTCTGTGCTCAGAGCTTCAGTTCACCCTCAAATGATCATTCTGTCATCAGTCAAAGAAGAGGAAGCACACACACATAAAGAGCATTAAAGAAGATATATTGAGAAATGTCTCAGTGTTTTATGTTTGACCAAAGAAGAAGAGTCCTACAGGTTTGAGATGAATGATGACAGAATGATCCGGATCAGTCACCGTCGTCAGTACTTCCTGTTTGCTCATGCTTTCTCTTTTTATTCATTTATTTTCCCTTCTTTTTCTGATTCTTTCTTTCATTCTTTCTTTCTTTCTTTAATTATTTTATTCTTATTTTATTCTATTTTTTTCAGTTTTATTTATTTGTTTGTTTATTTCTTATCTTTATCTTTTTCTTCATCAATGTATGTATTTATTTATTTATTTTTACATGTATTTTTCCCTTCTACCTTCTATCTTACCTCTTCTATCTGTTTCTGTTTTAGTGATTATTTTGAACAGTTGTTTCTCTTCTTGTTCAGATGATGTTCATGTGTTCCTCTCTCTGTCTGTGTGTCTCCTGCGGGTCACTGATCTCCTCAGAATGAATGAATCAGATGAAAATCAGAGCATCTTCACTCAGCTCGCTGATGTTTCTCAGATGATTGGAGATGTTTTTCACAGCTCAGATCATGAATTCTCACTGCTGGACGTTTCCATTCTTCGGGGGTTTCTCAGTCATGCTCAGATCTGTTATATGACGTCAGACGCTCAATCAGACACACATCTCTCCGCTCGCTCGCTCGATGTGAGAAGCTCACAGGAGGAGAAGAGAGGAACGTTTAGGAATTCATTACTCAGGATCAGAGAGTCACACACATTCACAGAGGAGGAGATGTGTGACGGATCCAGTGTGTGTGTGTGTGTGTGTGTGTGTGTGTGTGTGTGTGTGCTTTGATCTCCTCACCAATCCATCATCATCATCATCATCATCATCATCATCATCAGAGGCAACATTAAAGCATTAAAACCATCCGAATCAAACACCATCAGTCTCACAAACTGCTTTCCTTTGCTTTCTGTCCGTCTTTCATCATCAGCTGCTCTATGAATATTTCCCATCTTCATCATCTTATTCATTCTGTCCATCTCTCGTCTCTGAAAGCCTGTAAAGGTCATTCTGCCCGCGTGAGGTTTCCATGGAGATGAGGATGAGGATGGCGTGTGAATGAGAGAGAAACCTCACTCTCGGTAACACAAGCGAGGTTGACCGCCAGCTTTAACTGTGATTTGATACAGTACGAGAAGATGCAAAACCACATCATGTGACACAGTTATATCAGACTATACAGTGAGACACACACACACACACACACATAGATGGATAGATGATGTATTTATTTATTTGTTTAATTATTTATTTGTTATATGTTTTGTTTTATTTCATTAATTAGTTTTTTCTACTTGTTTGTTTTTTCTTTTGAATTAATTTGGATTATTTATTTATTTTTCTGTTCATTATTTTTGTATTTTTGTTTGTTTTCCTATTTTTCTTCTGTTTGGTGGTTCTCTTTGTTCTCAAGTTTAATTGATTTGCCGTTGATGTATTCTAATGTTTTGTAGGACGCAGTGCATTAATATCATTCAGAGTCTGGCTGTGGTCTCAGGGTGTTATCGGGAGTGTTTGCGGGCGTTTCTCTGTGTGTGTGTGTGTCTCTCAGTGACCCGAGGCTGATGGCAGGGTGTGTTTCTCGCCCTCCGCAGGTCGGCAGCTGACCATCTTCAACAGCCAGGCCTTCATTAAGGTGGGCGGGGGTGAGAAGGGCCGTAACTTCCAGGGTCAGGTCTCAGGGCTGTACTATAACGGCCTGCAGGTGCTGAAGCTGGCGGCGGAGGGCGATCCGAACGTTCAGGTGCAGGGGAACCTGCGTCTGGTGGGAGACGTGCCCTCCGTCATGAGCACCGACACCACCTCCACCACACCCCTCGCAGACATGTCCACCACCATCATGGAGACCACCACCACCATGGCCACCACCACCACCCGCAGACAGCGCTCACCCACCATGAGAGACAGCGTCACGCAGGTCAGTAACAGTAACACTGAGATCAGACAGAGAAAACAGGAGCAAAAGATCCAGTGTGTGGGAGAACAGTTCTTCTCTTGTTTTTAATGAGTGTCAGGATTCATTTCTGTGATGATCAACACACTGTAGGCCTGCAGGATTGATATATGTATATGGACTGGGATTGAAAAACAGCCCCCAAATAGGCTCACCACCACAACTACACACAATATCTATCTCACAATATTACAGCAATCCTGTCGCATTGATGGCAGATAACATCACAAAACTCAGGATGATCCTGAGCGGGGCTAAACAGGCAGTGGTGTAGAATCGGTGGGCGGGGCTAAACAGGGAGTGGTGTAGAATCGGTGGGCGGGGCTAAACAGGCAGTGGTGTAGAATCGGTGGGCGGGGCTAAACAGGGAGTGGTGTAGACTCAGTGGGCGGGGCTAAACAGGCAGTGATGTGGAATCGGTGGGCGGGGCTAAACAGGCAGTGGTGTAGACTCAGTGGGCGGGGCTAAACAGGCAGTGGTGTAGAATCGTTGGGCGGGGCTAAACAGGCAGTGATGTGGAATCGGTAGGCGGGGCTAAACAGGCAGTGGTGTAGACTCAGTGGGTGGGGCTAAACAGGCAGTGATGTGGAATCGGTGGGCGGGGCAATACAGGCAGTGGTGTAGAATCGGTGGGCGGGGCTAAAAAGGCAGTGATGTGGAATCGGTGGGCGGGGCTAAACAGGCAGTGATGAGGAATCGGTGGGCGGGGCTATACAGACAGTGGTGTAGAATCGGTGGGCGGGGCCTAACAGAATGATGTAGAATCGGTGTGTGGGGCTAATTAGGTAGGGGAGTAGAATCTGTGGTCAGGACTAAACAGGCAGTGATGTAGAATCAGTGGGCGGGGCTAAACAGGCAGTGATGTGGAATATGTGGTCAGGACTAAACAGGCAGTGATGTATAATCGGTGGGCGGGGCTAAACAGGCAGTGCAGTAGAATCAGCTGTGGAATTCTGTAATAGTAACTTCATTCTGCAGATCTTTTGCTGTAGCGGTGCTCCAGTAGCAGATGTAGGTCTGAAACAGTATGTACAGGCTGTTTAAATGAAGCTGTCGTGACGCCACAGGCCTACAGTCTGCGTACAATCTCAAAAAACCCCTCAGAAATGTCAGATGTACAGCAGTGACCCACAGCCATCTTAAATGTTCTCATGAGCTGTTGGACTGTATACCGGATACTACAACTCATCTCACAAGTATGAAAACACACGCCGGCGTTTGTCTGCAGTTATTAGCTTTCCTCTTCCTGTACTGAGAGTGGACTCAAATCCAGCTCAATGTTTCACAAACAAGAAGAGACATTTGATAATGGCAACGAAACATTCAAAACAGCAGCCCTTTAATATTTGAAGAACAAAAGCCTTTCCAGGGGGAATGGTTTCGGGGCTGTGGCGTTAATGTATTCACCGGGCAGAGGATGAATTAAACGATTCCGCACAACTGAAATGTCATGTTGGGTTACAGAAACACGTGATGCTGAAATGTGATTTTGATCACGGCGCTCCAAATGATGTAGTCTCTAATAAATATCACTTTATGAAATAAATAAGTGAAGAACCACTCCAGGCTTCAGTACAATAGTCTGCAGCTTTTCAGAACTAATTAAAAGAAAACAGGATTGTGTCCCGCGGCTGGTTCAGCGAGTGTGAGCGTCAAATAAATCTGCTGAGAATGAGTTCCTCGTCCAGTTCACGGTCACACAACCAATCCGTGCATTCAGGACTAACGCCAAGTACTGCTTCTCTTCATACACTTATTTAATTATACTGTATCTATCATCAGAATTGCATTTTGGAAGAGTTTGTATTCCTAAATATTTTAGTAACAATCAGTTCAGATTTTTTTTTTAAGGTTTATATTAGTTTGCAGTTTAGGTATTCTGATTAGTGACTAATTACACAGTATACAGTGTTGTTTTGAACAGTCAGTTTACATTTTTATTTTAGTACGTTAATTTAATGAGAATCTTTGCCTTGGCAATTAGCTGATTGTTTTATAGTTTGAGTTTGAGTTATGGACAGACAGATAGACAGATTGGCGGACAGATAGATGGATGGATAGACAGATAGATGGATGAACAGACAAAAGGGAAGATGATAGATGGATGAGAGATAGAGAGATGGATGGATGGATGCACAGATAGACATACAAATGCACGGACAGAAAGACTAATGGAAAGATAGATGGATAGACAGACAGACAGTTGTAGGGACAGATAAATGGAAAGATGGACAAGCAGATGGATGGACAGGAAGTCAATCACAGGTCTGATCAGAAGCTCTTTGTTTTGATGGAGAATCTCTCTGCTGAGGTTTCACCGCTGACTGTGTTTTCCTCAGAGAGATTCATTTTCTCTGTAAGTGCAGATGCTGAAATTAGTTTGACGTGTCATGAGAAACGGATGAGAATGATTTCAGACACTGTGTCTGGCAGCTTTGGCTCAGAGATGACAGTCTCCAGTGCTCTGTGTGTTCAGATACGACGTTATATATTTACACATGGGCACCTGATTAATGGACTGAAAGCAGAGCTGCAGTCAGAGAGTGTGAGGGATCATCACATGACAGCTGTGTCTATGGATGTGGTTGGTGTCTGATGTATTTTTAATTCATTATATTGAAGATAGACACTGTACTGACTGTCTGACTTTTCCTTTTATCTGCAGAATACTGACGATCTCTTAGTAGCGTCAGCAGAATGTCCGAGTGATGATGAAGATCTCGAGGAGTGTGAGCCTGGAAACGGTGAGTCAGTCTTATCATCCTTGTGTGTTTTTATATGCTGTAAACACACACACACACACACACACACACACACAATCTCATCCAGTGTGCAGCTGTGATTGGACAAAATATGCCTCAGTTAAAGCTGACAATCAGATTCAACCTAAATTAATGTCATGTAGAAGGAACTCTTATGGTTTGAAGTTATTAATAAATGTATATTGTACCATACAATGTCTTTAATCATTTTCATTTCATAAAGTAGCTTTGAGTGTTGGAGCCTGATCAATTATAAATATAATTCATAATAAATATAAATTAAGGAAACTAAAAGAGATTATTTTCTCATGTTGAAGTCAAGTCAAGTCACCTTTATTCATCTAGCACTTTTAACAGCATTAAATGAGAAAATAGTTTGTCAATACTGCAAAAGGGCAGTTCATCATTGATTTCATCATCCAGCTCAGTTCAGTTTAAATAGTATCTGTGCAACTGTAAATGAAGTGACCCCAACTAAGCAAGCCAGAGGCGAGTGACAGTCCCATTTCAGGTGATTCATGTGTTAGAAGACCCGTCACCGGTTTCGTCATGTGATAATAACAGCAGCTGAAGATCAAGAGGATACAGACTGAACCAGATCTATCCTAGCAACACCTTAGAATCCAGCTATCCACTACATAGAAATCACTGACACACCTTAGCAACATACCAGCATCTGCCTAGCAACCACCAACAATGCTTCAGAACACCCCAGAAACCTCCAAGGCACACCATAGCACCCATCTGATGGTGAGCATCAGTTCATCTGTGTTTCTGAAAGCAAATATTTCTATTGCACACTGGAGCAGAAAAGAAGGACAAAGAGCGCAAACAAACTGTGTGACTCACCGTCAAATGCTGGACAACAAAGTAAAAGAAAACAAGAAAGATGAAGTACAAATCAAACACAGAGAGGAGAGAGCGAGAGAGAGAGACTCTGACTTGCATTAGCATGTTCCTCACATCTGCTGGATCATGAAATAAATAGATGAGCCACAGATGAAGCAGAGAGATACGGACGGATGGATGGAGGGACAGAAATCTCCGTATTGCATTTCTGCTCCAGGGTCCCACAGAAACGTCCCTCATCTCAGCTGATCTCCATGGGCCAATTAATCTCTGCCCACATTAGAAGCTCCTAATTATATCATTCACTGGAGCCTGCCGACCATTCTCCACTTTATAATGAGCTGAAACTACAACTGCACAACAATCTGACTGTAACACACAAACACACCAGAGTATGACTGTTACACACAAACATAATAGAAAGTAAAATAATCTTGAAGAACAAAAATAAAACAAGCAATTTTAAAACTTTGGAAATTATTTTAAAATTGACTTATTTAAAATGAATTTAAAACAAGTAGAAATAGAAAATTATTTTACATAAAATACAGTGAATATGTAAAACACAGTGCAATCATTTCGGACATGGCACAGTGCTCATTCAATAAATGCACAGCTAAACACATGGGTTTTGAGTCTAGATTTAAATGTGACTACTGTTTTAGCACATCTGAGTACCCTTCTAAGATTGACAAGAACCATTTGAGTACCATCCCAGAAAGCCCGACCCAGTTTTCCAGTCTCTCTATTAGTGTGTTATGATCGACAGTGTCAAACACACTACAGTCTGACTTACAAACATGCGACAGTCTGACTGTTACACACAAACACACTACAGTATGACTGTAACACAAATACAAGACAATCTGATGGTTACAAACAAAAACACACTTCATTCTGACTTTAACACAGCAGAGTGTTAAACAAAAACAAGACAGACTGACTGTTACGAACACACACACACACACACACACACTACAGTCTGGCTGTTGCTCAGAAACACACTACAGCCTGACTGTTACACAAACAAACTACAGACTGTTTCAAAGACAACAGTCTGACTTTTACACACAACAGAGTGACTGTTAGACACAAACATACAAACAGCATTATATCTCAAACCTACAGCTGCATAGATAGATTGTGATGATGAGACAGTTTGAATGTTACACACAACACACTACAGTCTGACTGTTACACACAAAGATGAGACAGTCTGACCACTACACATAAACACACAACAGCATGACTATAACAAACACACATCGGTCTGTTACACACACACACGCAAGACAATCTGACTGTTACACACAAACACACAACAACATGACTATAACAAGCACACATCAGTCTGACTGTCACACACAAACAAACAACAGCATGACTATAACAAACACTTGTCAGTCTGGCTGTTACACACAAACAAGAGACAGTCTGACTGTCACACAAATAACACACTACTGTCTGACTGTTACACAAACACACTACAGTCTGACTGTCACACACAAAGACGAGACAGTCTGCTACACACAAACACAACAGTATGACTATAACAAACACATTTCAGTCTGTTACACACAAACACAAGACAATGGGTCTCATTCATGAAACATTCGTAAATATACGAGTAAATATCTGAGTGATTTGCGCGTAAAGAAAACTTCCCGAAAACTCTTCTCCTGATTCACAAAAACTTCGTAAACGTCAGATGTGATAGTGAAATGTGTGTGTGTGTTAATGAATTCCAATCAGTCGTAAATGGGACGCGCGTGCACGCTAACTCTCAATTACCATAAATCCCGCCTATTAAATCCGACTGACAACTATATATGATATATATGTGCATCATATTATGACACCAAACGAAGGATTTCAACATGTCTTCTCAAAAGCGACTGAAAAAGAAACATTTCTCAGCTGCAGAAATTGAAGTTTTATAATCAGAAGTTCATTCAAAACGCCACATTTTATTTTCAAGCGTAGGCTACTAGTGGCATATCAGGTCCTAAAAAAGGAAGTTTGGCAGCATATTACAGATCCTCCCTTACGAAAAATTACCATGGTTTTATTATAGTAAAACTGTAGTAACCCATGTTTTTTTGGCGTATTGACTCCCATTTGTCTAACCACAGATTTACTACATATACCGTGGTTAAACTGGTTAATATAGCAAAACCATGGTTAATTTGTGGTTACCATGGTTTAACTATAGTAACCATGGTTTTTTGGTTTCATTTGTAGTAAAACCATGGTTAATTTCCGTAAGGGCTATTACTGGCTCTCATTATAAAAGTTAAAAGAAAAACCGTATCTAATTAATATATATAATATTTTTTTCAAATGCTGTGTAAATATGTACCCGATTATGAATTAAAATGCAGCCGTATTAATGAGCAAAACGTTCAGACGTTAAACGCACTATTTACGCGTGGCTGGGAGCAGGTGTAGATTTCTTTCGTACCAACTAACATTTGGAAAATACGAACGTTTTAATGAATCCGAAAATTTACGCCAAAACCACTTTACACGCGATTTACACAAAAATTCGTTCTGCTCGTGTTTCATGAATGAGACCCAATGTGACTGTCACACACAAACACACAACAGCATGACTATAACAAACACTTGTCAGTCTGACTGTTACACACAAACACATGACAGTCTGACTGACACACTACAGTCTGACTAACCAACAAATACACTATTGTCTTTTATACAAACACACTAAAGTAGACTGTAGTGTGACTGTTACACACAAACAAGACAGACTGACTGTTACACACACATACACAAACAAACACACACACTTCATTCTGTAATATTTCATTGTACAGGCTAATATTTCTATTTGGCTTTATTTTTTATTTCAGTTTTAGTAGTTTTGTTTTTGGGCTTTTGTCATTTATTTAGTTTTAGAGGGGAGGGGTATTTCTTTTAGCTTTAACTTATTTCAGTTAGATTCCAAGCCAACATTTCTATTTTTTAAAATTTTTACTTTTTATTATTTAATCATTCTATTTATTTAAATATTGATATATTTATATGCAGTGAACAAAAATGATTTGAACAGTTTTACTTAACAATGTTGTATGCAGTGAAGCATTTATCCTGCATATACATTCATTATATGTGAGGCATTCCAACAATTAATTCTTATGTATATAAAAAAAAAAATTATATATATATATATATATATATATATATATATATATATATATATATATGTGTGTGTGTGTGTGTGTGTGTGTAAGAACAAGAAGCAGGTTTTGATTTATAGCTTTAGAAATTGGTTTCACTGGCTTTATAGAAACCATAAAGCAGCTCCGTGTCTCTTCAAATATAATCAAGATTAATTTATTAGTTGCAGAAGCAAGACTAACAAAACAAACATGAATATTTCATCCTGCTGCATATGAAATGTGTGGTTTGATGTGAAGCGAGTACATTTATAGAGGTTAATCTCAGTCTCTCTGAGCGTCTAGGCTCCCGGTGTCTTCTGTCATCAATTATTAAGCATTGGGGTCGGTCTCTCCCCCGCCATCTCTCTAGTGTTCAGCTTCAAAATCAAATTAGCTAAGAGAGAGACAACTCCAATCTCAGCCCTCCCCATGGCAAGAGCGCCCGCAGCAAACAGCAGTCACATTTCCAGCTTTCATTACTGTGTGGATGTAAACAGGCTCCTGAATGTCCAAAATAAGCTGGACTTTATTCCTGACATACGAGTCTCTCTCATTGTGCTGCTCATCTTGTCATTAATGATCCAGTAGAGCATCCATTCAACGTGCAGGGTTCTGCTCAAACCTCCAGGACAAAACACTTCAGTATTTTTGTATTATTTTCCAGTAATCATATCTAATAATTCTCAAAAATTAAGTGTTTATGTTTTAATGAAGAAACAAATGTCCCCAATAGTGGATTGTTTTCTTGCTCCCTAAAAGCATAAAGTAATTTAGGAATCTTTTTTTTTTTCTTTTCTTTTCTTTTTCTTTTTTTTTTCAGAAACCGAGACATAATATTAAAATTTTGCTTCTCGAGTAAATGTAACCTGATTTAAGGAAGTTTAGATATTTGTACTGCAAAACAAACCAAAAAACTGTAAAATAAAATTATATTTTGCAGTCCATTTAGACAGATCTCAGAATCATGAACAATATTGGGTGTAATGTAATTAAGTCTTTCATTTCTGAGAGAGGTTACGCTTGATTTTTCTGTAGTTTAATTACTTCTTTACTTAGTTACTTCTGATGTAACATGTATTACTTTTTAAGAGATAGTAACCTAATTTTAATGTTGAAGATGTAATTAGTAGCTATTAATTAATGACTTGTTTAGAGTATCTTATCCAAGACTGATCATGAATTCAGTGAAGGAGAGAAAAAGATGTTTTGTTTTTGTTTTGTTGCTGTGCTTGTATTTCCATTTTCATCTCAAAACTGCAGTATAAGCACAAAAGTGTCTATTTTTACTTTGTGTTTATGCAGGTGCTCTGTGCTAGACTAGTTCAGGATTCTTGATTTAATTCTGTGATTTCTAACTGTTAATGACATTTAATTTGCCAGTTAAAGAACAGTGCGTCTCTGGTAGTTTGTCTGGCTTAAATTGCATCTCTCGCGATGGATTTACAACAGACAGACGTAAGTGTCATCTGTTGCAGTTTAAGAAATTAAAGCATGAATAAAGCTGCAGTCATTACTCCAGTTCCACTACAGACAATCATCTAGAAACAAGTGAGAACAGCACTGCGCTAAGCATGTGAGATATTCGTTTGTACGCATGAGTCATGATGCTATTCTGATGTTGTTCTTGTTATCAACGCAACTGTCACAGGAGGCAACTTTGACCAATCACATACTGCTGGAACAAAGATTTCTTATCTATATGAGATTTGTCACAAACACACAGACGACTGATGGGTTGTGCAAACGTTCACTGACTTGTGCGTCTGCGGATTGACGGTTTGAGAAAGTTTATCGTTTGCATATCTTTGCTCATTTCCATTAGTTCTCCTTCATGTGCATTTTAGAGAAGATACTAGAAGGTAATATCAGGATTGAAGGTTCCTCTCCTGAGAGCGATTCCGCCCTCTTTGGGAACAGATTGCTCTGGATTTCCTTGCGTATCGTAAGATATTCCAACAAATTTAATAAAAGAAGGAAATATTGTTGTGCCCAGTGGCACATTAACACGTGGTCTCAGCGGTGTCAGTTACTGAATTATCAGACTCCATTCGGCGCCCTTGACAGATCGTTCCTCTAAATGGCTGGTCGCCTCCAGCAACTTTTTTCAAGCAATGGGTATAAAATATTTGTCGGTGGTAAATGTGCATTAATTTTATTCTGAAGCGCTCCCCAGACTCTCAACCCGCAGATGCACGCTTCTATACCGGGGCTGATGGGTGGGACAGACTCTGTAAAAGATACCATTAACATACTGTTTCCTTTTCAGCTTCTAACAGATGTATGTGTGTTCTGAATGTTAATGTAACCTTTCCTCCTGGTAGATTCTGAGTTTTGAGCTTAATGACTCTGTTCATCAGTATGCAAACAGGATGGCCTTTTTGAAGGTTCTTCTGGTTAAGGGGTGGGTGCCGTGTTGATGCCATGGTTTGAGGAGGTTTCCCAAAGCGCCCAAACCCCCCCAACCCCCCCCCCCAAGCAATGTTTGTCACACTAATTTGCCTCATCATATGAAAAACAATGTGCATTATGTGTTTAAACAAAACAATCTCTTCTGCACCCCGTTTTCCTACATTCTTGCTCCATCTCAGGTGGTGATGCCTCAGATGAAATTGTTTGATAAATCTGAGCTGAATCCTAATGAATGCTTGAATACGTTGTGTGTAATTTCAACTTTTGACATTCCTTGACAAGCCTATTCCGGGGGAAAATACAGCCTTTTGTTATTCATGGTATGATATTTCCCAGGGACAGGCTTATGGATAATTATCTTGAAAGATTTGGTCTGTGTTTTTGGGGGGGGGGGGGGGGGTATTGTGGGACAGTAATTTGAAAATATCACCTTTGGTACCCCGGGGTGAGAGTGGAAAGTTTTGCATATAGATCCTCATCATTAGCAAGCTATCACCATGCCAACGGGGAGCGGGGATTATGAGCCTTATGAGCTCTGGGAAAACACTGAATGATGAGTTCAAAACACTTTACCTACTTTTAAACATGGGCTGAAATTTGTTTATCACTATCCCAGAACAATCTTACACAGCTTTGTTTTTGTAATTTTTTTTTTCATGCAAAAATCATGCGGCCAATTTGTTAATGTAAGTGACCTGTACTACGTGGTTTGCTCTCTTCTTAAACATGCAGTCAGTGAGTGGAGGTTAGCACAGCTAGCATTAGCATTAGCACAGATGTAGAACTGTTTTTGTAGGATTTTTACATGAATGTACCTTCTAGCTGGTCTAGCACATGCTTAACTTAATATTTCTCTGTATTACTCTAACCCTGTAATGTATACAGCTGTAGTGACTTAGCCTTAGCCTAGCTGTTTATAGACTGATTTTAAATAGATGCTAACGAAACTAACTTTAGAACTAACCTCATTAAGTCTTAGTGCTGTTCTAATGATGGTTCTTCTCTCTCTCTTGTGCATTAATTTGCTTGTGTTCCAACTAACACTGTGTTCCTTCTCTCTTTCATCCTAGGAGGTGAACTAGTGTTGCCAATTATAACTGTGGATTCCCTTGACCCCCCATCAATTGTGACACATTACCCCGTTATTCCCCCGCCCCCGACCTATCGCCCCTTCCTCACTTTGCTCGAGACCACCAAAGATTCTCTCCCCTTGCCCGGCCGGCCCCCCTGTCCGCTGGACCAGGAGGACTGTGAAGAGCCCATGGAGGTCTCGGCCTATGGCTCGGGCGAGATGACGGAGTCCGATGATGAGGATTATTATAAAAACTCCCCCCTTGTCACTGACCGGACTGTACTCCCCCCTCCCCCTGCAGCCGGGGACCCCCGAGGCGACCGGCCAATCGCACATAATCCCAAGTCCCATCGCCCTCCGCTCCCGTTCGCCCCCACGGCGCCCCCGGTGCCCCGGCTCAAACCCGGCATCAACAGTGGCCCCAACATCCCCGCGGGTAAAATGAACACCCGCGACCAGGTGCTGCTGCCGCCCGTACAGCCGTCGGGCGACCCGGAATATGGCGGGCGGCACCGGCATGTCCCAGGTATAACGTATCCTCCCAATTTTCCCCATGTGCCCACTACAGACCCCTCATCACCAGACCGAGGGCCTCCAGGAGCAGTGGAGGTGATCCGAGAGTCCAGTAGCACGACGGGCATGGTGGTGGGCATTGTGGCTGCAGCCGCTCTCTGTATCCTCATCCTACTCTATGCCATGTACAAGTATCGCAACCGCGATGAAGGCTCCTACCAGGTGGACCAGAGTCGCAACTACATCAGCAACTCGGCCACGCAAAGCAACGGAGCCCTGGTGAAGGAGAAGCAACCCGGTGCAGCCAAGATGGGCACAAAGAGCAAGAAGAACAAAGACAAGGAGTATTACGTCTGAGCTCGGCCTCCAGAGGGACCGAGGCGGAAGCGAGGGGGAGAAGGAGAGAGATAGGATGAGGAATGGAAAGGGAGGTCCGAGTATTTATTGCAGTTTACCAGTCACATTTAGAGCTCTGACATCAGTCTTCTTTAATTTCCAATCTAGCTGTAGGTTTCATTTCCAGTAAGAGAGTATATGAGTTCGAAAGCACATAGGATTCAGAATCACCCCCTCCCTCATTTCCATTTTTGATAACTAATCCCTATTACCAAAATAAAAATTCCCTCACTTGTAATTTAACACTCTAGTTTGTACTTTGTTAATACTAGTCCTCAATATTCAGAAAATCTCATAATCTGATGTCAAAACACCCCCGTATGCCAGGCTGATTGGGCGATCCATTGTTGCTCCATTAAAGTATTGGACACTACTCCGTAATACTGCCAAACCAGCTCCGTGTCAAATCCGTCTCCCTCTCTTTCCAAGTGATTCACGTTTCCATTCTCCCGTCCCATCATCCCTCTCTTTCTCTCTTTCCTCACACCCTTTCTTGGCTTGTTCTCTCTTTTTCTCCTTGGTGCTCAGGAGCAGATGCAACGTAATTCTGTTGTGTTTCCAGCATGTGGTATTCAAAATGAAAAGAGACAAAAACTGTTCTGTGGAGTTAAACAAATAAATATATATCTATATATCAAACTGTTACAACTAGCGAAACATCTGTGGATGATACCTTAAGCCCCTAGGACTCTCGGTGGCCTGCAGTCACCCTGCATTCAAGCAAATATTCGTTGTGTGTTTTTGGGGTTCCCCAAGGATCTGTCCTGGACCCGCTGAGGATCTTGGTTTCTGCTCCACATTTAAGAACATGAAACCCCCAGCAGCAAATAGATATATTCAAATACAAAGACAAAGGGACATGAGCAACTGAAGGTCTGATGCGCTTGATCATGCCAACAAACCGTATCAGTGGAAAACAGCAGAGCAGGATGCTAGGATGTCTTTTGTTTTGTTTTCTATATGTGTGTGTGTCTGTATGTGTGCTTTTTTATTTAGTCACAATGTCAAAGGGAAAAGACAATAACGATCCAATTAATGTAAATCCCATGTAGGGAACGTAAACTCAGCTGCGTCTTTGACCACGTTCTCTCAGGAGGAAAGAAGGTATGAACTTTGAGCATTTAATGGAACGAACTCTCAAATGAAAGACAAAATGGCTTGTTCCTTGGAAGATGTACATCTTGAACTCTAGTATTCAAATTTTCTCAACTCTATGAAAAGAACTAAACTCTACATTGAAAAGAAAATGTTTAAAACAGTTTGTGAAATGTCTAAATATTTGAATCTCATCCCAGTGCTAAAAGAGATGTGTTTTTCCTAATTATCATCCGTAAGAAAAAAAAAAAGAAAAACAAAAAAGAAAGTGCAGTGAAATGCAAAGATCAGTGAATCAGATTCCAGAAAGCAGATGCTCTTTTTAGTATAAAACAGCAAAATGTGATTTGGTTTACAAGAGAACATTTCCTTTACAGGCAGGAGAGTATCTCTTTGTATCCAGAAGACTTTGATCATCATCATCATCCTCCGTTTAAATCATGTTGCTCGCTTTACTCAGCGTGTGGAGGGCTGTTCATACTCCATTCTCACTCAATGAGGACCAGACGTCATCATCATCATTCACTCTTTCATCTCTGTGTGTTTGTGTGAGCGTTTGTCTGTGTGAATGTGTTTCCATTCTATCCGTTCCAGTTCAGGTTTGTCGGATGCGTTTCTCCTCAGCTCTCTTGTTCTTTCTAAATGTTATTGTAGAGTGTCCCAGTGAGATGAATCTGCATATGTGTATATTATCAGAAGGGAATACAATTGGTTATATACTTCTTACACCCTGTGTCGTGTGCTTATTTCTGATTCACACTTTCCTTCCAGAATAGTTTTCCTCACTTCAGCTCGACACAAACACTTTGAGAGTGTAAACTGGAGTGTATTTATAGTACAGTGTAGCTGTGGACTCGTAAAACACATTTACGTGAGTGCCGGAAAGTCTTTTATTCTCATAACGCCACGTGGTTTATAATGCCAATGATCAGACTATCAAACTGAAGCTGGCAATATTGTAATAGTAATTATTTTCTAATTTATAATTATTTTAATTTATAATTCATTATAATTTTTAATGGGATGATAATTTATGTCAGTTTTATTTCCTATCACCGTGCGACAGGCCTGTTTTCTTTGTTCATCACCGTACAAACACTGACTGAGCTCTCTGACCACTGAATCTCATGATACGACAGTCAGACGCGGTCAGAAACAGTTCAGCTTCGACAGCATGATTTATATTGAATGGAAGCCCTGAGCCGCAATGTGAGGAGAAAGTCAAGGTGGAAGAAAATCATCTTGGATCTTTTCTGAGCCCAGGTCTTCAGATTCTATTTTGGATTCTTTTCTATAAAAAATAAATAAAAATAATAATAATAAATAATTTTTTTTGTCTAACATTAGATAAAAATAACAAAAAAATCAAAGGTCATATATGCATATATTTAATCTGATTTTGTCTCGAGTTTGATTTGCAAAACCTTGTAAATGTACTTAAACAAGTCTAAATACAGAAAGCAGTGTAAGCATTAGATTTCATGCTAAATTATAGTGGCACCCCGTGGCTGAGGTTGGTACTGCACGATAATGCTCTCTCTCTCTCTCTCTCTCTCTCTCTCTCTCTCTCTCTCTCTCTCATGTTGAAGAAAGCGAAAGAAAAGTTTCTTAAGAGACAGTCAAAAACACAAACATTTCAGATTTAATGGAAGCTCTGATCAAATGATTTCCTTTTTTTATTGTCTTTAATTTGTTTGCTCTGTTTTTCTCTGATTTGTTTTTTCACTTCAATGTTTTCTTTTTCTTCAAAATTTTTCTCTACTGATTTCTCTTTTCTTGCCAAGTAACTTTTTTCTCTGCACAAAACTTTTTCAATCTCTCTCTCCAATTAAAAAAAAAGTACATTTATTTTTAACTTCTCTCTCTCTATCTCTCTCTTTTTCTCTAAAGGTTTTTGGTTTTGGGGGAGAAGGATTTTATTGCAGGAAAGAAGAAAGACGTGAGGACATGAGACTGGTGGTTGTTCAGGTTGTGGTTCAGGGCCAGCAGTGTGTTGTGCTTCATCACGCTGTTGTTGAATGTATTGTGCTGATCAAACTACTGCAAGTAGTTTCTCTCCGATTATTATTATTATTTATTTTTATCTTCAAGGTTTATATTATCTTTAAATTTTTTTCTCTCTTCTAATTTTCTTTTACACAAAACATTTTCTTTTCTATCCAGCATTTTTGCTAAAAAATTTTAATCTTCAAAAATCTTAATATATATATATATATATATATATATATATATATATATATCCTCTTTTAAAAAAAAAAAAAATAAAGAAGATTTTTTTTTTTTTTGTCTCTGACATTTTATCTTCCAGAAACTTTTCTCCCTTTCCATTGTTTGTATCTCTCCAAATGTTTGCATGTCCTCTACTGAAACACTGTTCCCCCTCTCCAGGATGGGCGTCTCAGTCTGGAGCACATGTTCATAGACAATCATTTTAAAATCATAAAGATGACGGTGAACCTGATTTACATTTACATGATTAACAAAACATTCTCCTAAATGTAATTTTCAAATCATCAGAGAAAGGCATGTAAGCAGTATCTTTAATGCTAATGATAATGATAGCTGGAGGCTGAGGTTAGTAACGCATTCAAGAACAAACGGTGAGTGAAGAGAGAGAAAGAAAAATGAGGGAGAACCTTTTCAAGAGAAAAAAAGAGTGAAAACAAGAAATACAATCATAGAATTTGAATAGTCTTTGAGGATTTATGGTCTGACATACACAGTTCTGTTCATAAATATGGTAGTACCATTAACTAATCATCTATCCTGTTTAAAATGAAAAATAAATAACATTTAATATCCATCATGGCACCAAGTCGATACACAATATAGAAAAGGTTTCTGAGCTTGTATCATGCTTCTATTAAGATGACATATAGTCTATTTAGATGGTATAATCAGGTTTAGTCCTGAGTTTAGAGTTTAGTTTGAGTTTCTAACATTAGAGAGAAATACAGTAATATCAAAGCACTGAAACATGATCAGTTCTGAAAACAATGTTTGATTTTCTGTTATTAATAGAGTTTGTTCTGGGTGATAAGAGACTCTGTTAATAACAGAAAATCAAACATTGTTTTCAGAACTGATCATGAACATATACTATATATAATATAATATATAACACAACACTCTTACTAGTGTTCAGGAATTATTTGTGCAGCTCAATGTTTATTATAGTATATAATACTATTCTCTTGCAGTAGATGAAAGGCACTAGAAATATCAAAGAATTGTATGAACAGTACAGTACAAAGGACCTTACAGTACAGTAGGGATGTAACGATTCACTCAGCGCACCATTCGATTCAGGATTTTTCTCCTTTTTTCTTTCTTTTTTTTACAAAATTATATTTAATACAAATGAAAAAAATAATAATTTTTAAACGTGTCCTTTTATTATTGCTTGGACAACTTGCTGTACATTTCTTTGTGAAATATAACTATAATAATATACTAATATAGCACTTGCATATCATTGCTCTATTGTTGTTTTTGATTGCTTCTGTTTTTACAAAAGCATCTGCTAAATAACAATGTATATAACAAAACTACATTGAAATTTTAAAACAAGCGCCAAATCAAATCAAATAACACAGATAAAATAAATTTCACCTGGGGCATGTTTCATAAAACAAGTTTACCAGATAAGCCAGGCTTGTTTTTACTTTGAACCAAATCAACTCACAATAAGTCAGACTAACTGAAATAAACCTGGTTTATTTGGTAAAACAGGCCCCTTCTGTTAATGATGATGGAGAGATGAAGACGGTGTTATGAACATAATGTTGATTTCAGGACAAACGCCGTGAGGATTGAAGATGGGAAAGATGGGAAGTGTTGAAAAGTGCAGATGTTTCACAACAAACACACACACACAGCTCTCCTCCTGCAGTTTCCATGGAAACAGGCTTCTGTCCTTCATGACAGCGAGTGTGTGTGTGTGTGTGTGTGTGTGTGTGTGTTTGGGGTTTAACTGAGTCTCCAGTGATCTCTGGAAACAGGCAGCAAAATAAAACAGACCAAACTGAAGATGAAAACAAGAAGAACTGCCAGTGTTTGTCTTTTGACCGATGATTTATTCAGTAATCACGAGGTTTAAGTGCATTTGTTTAGTAAATATCATAATCCATAATGCTTGTAGTCCTGGAAATCACAGTTTGTCGCTGATATTACCAGCTTTTCGTGAACACTGTCTACCAGTGAACACACAATGATTTACAACATTACAAGCCTTACGGACACACACACACACACACACACAACATTCTCTCAACCGGATCATCTACAGAAGCATTTAGACAAATATTAGCATAGTCAAAGTACATGTTTTGTACTTTATTTATATAAATATTCTTAAATATATTTCAATGTATATAAAAGTTTGTCAAAAAAAATAATATGCATATAAAAATTATGATTTTGCTGTGTGGGTCAAAATGGTTGAACTATTACTTTGTGCATTTTATCAAGTTCACACACTCCCTGGAAGTCAAACCCCTGATCTGGTGTTACCAGCACCCTGCTGTTTGAGTGATGATTTCTAGTTTTCAAGCCGAGCATCAGGATGGGGAAGAAAGAGGATTTAAGTGACATTGAACGTGGAATTGTTGTTGGTGCCAGATGGTCTGGTCTGAGTATTTCAGAAACTGCTGATCTACTGAGATCTTCACACACAATCATCTCTAGGGTTTACAGAGAATGGTCCGAAAAAGAGAAAATATTCAGTAAGTGGCAACTGTGTGGACAAAAATGTCTTGTTAATGTCAGAGGTCAGAGGAGAATAGACAGATGGTCAGAGATGATAGAAAGGCAACAGTAACTCAAATAACCAATCGTTATAACCAAGGTATGCAGAAGACCGTCTCTGAACACACAACACACCGAACCCTGAAACAGATGATCTACAGCAGAAGACCGTCTCTGAACACACAACACACCGAACCCTGAAACAGATGATCCACAGCAGCAGAAGACCATCTCTGAACACACAACACAACGAACCCTGAAACAGATGATCCACAGCAGCAGAAGACCATCTCTGAACACACAACACACCGAACCCTGAAACAGATGATCTACAGCAGAAGACCACCTCTGAACACACAACACACCGAACCCTGAAACAGATGATCTACAGCAGAAGACCATCTCTGAACACACAACACACCGAACCCTGAAACAGATGATCTACAGCAGAAGACCACCTCTGAACACACAACACAACGAACCCTGAAACAGATGATCCACAGCAGAAGACCACCTCTGAACACACAACACACCGAACCCTGAAACAGATGATCTACAGCAGAAGACCACCTCTGAACACACAACACACCGAACCCTGAAACAGATGATCCACAGCAGCAGAAGACCGTCTCTGAACACAC
Organism: Carassius auratus; assembly: GCF_003368295.1. Classification (NCBI taxonomy): domain Eukaryota; kingdom Metazoa; phylum Chordata; class Actinopteri; order Cypriniformes; family Cyprinidae; genus Carassius; species Carassius auratus. Next base: position 292,783 of record NW_020525854.1, read on the forward strand.
AACACACCGAACCCTGAAACAGATGATCCACAGCAGCAGAAGACCACCTCTGAACACACAACACACCGAACCCTGAAACAGATGATCTACAGCAGAAGACCATCTCTGAACACACAACACACCGAACCCTGAAACAGATGATCTACAGCAGAAGACCATCTCTGAACACACAACACACCGAACCCTGAAACAGATGATCCACAGCAGCAGAAGACCACCTCTGAACACACAACACACCGAACCCTGAAACAGATGATCTACAGCAGAAGACCATCTCTGAACACACAACACACCGAACCCTGAAACAGATGATCTACAGCAGAAGACCATCTCTGAACACACAACACACCGAACCCTGAAACAGATGATCCACAGCAGCAGAAGACCACCTCTGAACACACAACACACCGAACCCTGAAACAGATGATCCACAGCAGAAGACCGTCTCTGAACACACAACACACCGAACCCTGAAACAGATGATCTACAGCAGAAGACCGTCTCTGAACACACAACACACCGAACCCTGAAACAGATGATCCACAGCAGAAGACCGTCTCTGAACACACAACACAACGAACCCTGAAACAGATGATCTACAGCAGAAGACCGTCTCTGAACACACAACACACCGAACCCTGAAACAGATGATCCACAGCAGAAGACCGTCTCTGAACACACAACACAACGAACCCTGAAACAGATGATCTACAGCAGAAGACCGTCTCTGAACACACAACACACCGAACCCTGAAACAGATGATCCACAGCAGAAGACCATCTCTGAACACACAACACAACGAACCCTGAAACAGATGATCCACAGCAGAAGACCATCTCTGAACACACAACACAACGAACCCTGAAACAGATGATCTACAGCAGAAGACCGTCTCTGAACACACAACACACCGAACCCTGAAACAGATGATCCACAGCAGAAGACCGTCTCTGAACACACAACACACCGAACCCTGAAACAGATGATCCACAGCAGAAGACCGTCTCTGAACACACAACACAACGAACCCTGAAACAGATGATCTACAGCAGAAGACCGTCTCTGAACACACAACACACCGAACCCTGAAACAGATGATCTACAGCAGAAGACCGTCTCTGAACACACAACACACCGAACCCTGAAACAGATGATCCACAGCAGCAGAAGACCGTCTCTGAACACACAACACAACGAACCCTGAAACAGATGATCCACAGCAGAAGACCATCTCTGAACACACAACACACCGAACCCTGAAACAGATGATCTACAGCAGAAGACCGTCTCTGAACACACAACACACCGAACGCTGAAACAGATGATCCACAGCAGCAGAAGACCGTCTCTGAACACACAACACAACGAACCCTGAAACAGATGATCCACAGCAGAAGACCGTCTCTGAACACACAACACACCGAACCCTGAAACAGATGATCCACAGCAGCAGAAGACCGTCTCTGAACACACAACACAACGAACCCTGAAACAGATGATCCACAGCAGAAGACCGTCTCTGAACACACAACACACCGGACCCTGAAACAGATGATCCACAGCAGAAGATAATCTCTGAACACACAACACACCGAACCCTGAAACAGATGATCCACAGCAGAAGACCGTCTCTGAACACACAACACACCGAACCCTGAAACAGATGATCTACAGCAGAAGACCGTCTCTGAACACACAACACACCGGACCCTGAAACAGATGATCTACAGCAGAAGACCACCTCTGAACACACAACACGCCGAACCCTGAAACAGATGATCTACAGCAGAAGACCATCTCTGAACACACAACACACCGAACGCTGAAACAGATGATCTACAGCAGAAGACCATCTCTGAACACACAACACGCCGAACCCTGAAACAGATGATCTACAGCAGAAGACCATCTCTGAACACACAACACGCCGAACCCTGAAACAGATGATCTACAGCAGAAGACCATCTCTGAACACACAACACACCGAACCCTGAAACAGATGATCTACAGCAGAAGACCATCTCTGAACACACAACACACCGAACCCTGAAACAGATGATCCACAGCAGAAGAAGACCATCTCTGAACACACAACACACCGAACCCTGAAACAGATGATCTACAGCAGAAGACCGTCTCTGAACACACAACACACCGAACCCTGAAACAGATGATCCACAGCAGAAGAAGACCACCTCTGAACACACAACACACCGAACCCTGAAACAGATGATCTACAGCAGAAGACCGTCTCTGAACACACAACACACCGAACCCTGAAACAGATGATCTACAGCAGAAGACCGTCTCTGAACACACAACACACCGAACCCTGAAACAGATGATCTACAGCAGAAGAAGACCGTCTCTGAACACACAACACACCGAACCCTGAAACAGATGATCTACAGCAGAAGAAGACCGTCTCTGAACACACAACACACCGAACCCTGAAAACAGATGATCCACAGCAGAAGAAGACCGTCTCTGAACACACGACACACCGAACCCTGAAACAGATGATCCACAGCAGAAGACCGTCTCTGAACACACAACACGCCGAACCCTGAAACAGATGATCTACAGCAGAAGACCATCTCTGAACACACAACACACCGAACCCTGAAACAGATGATCTACAGCAGAAGACCATCTCTGAACACACAACACAACGAACCCTGAAACAGATGATCCACAGCAGAAGACCGTCTCTGAACACACAACACACCGAACCCTGAAACAGATGATCTACAGCAGAAGACCATCTCTGAACACACAACACAACGAACCCTGAAACAGATGATCCACAGCAGAAGACCGTCTCTGAACACACAACACACCGAACCCTGAAACAGATGATCCACAGCAGAAGACCGTCTCTGAACACACAACACACCGAACCCTGAAACAGATGATCTACAGCAGAAGACCGTCTCTGAACACACAACACACCGAACCCTGAAACAGATGATCCACAGCAGAAGACCGTCTCTGAACACACAACACACCGAACCCTGAAACAGATGATCCACAGCAGAAGACCGTCTCTGAACACACAACACACCGAACGCTGAAACAGATGATCCACAGCAGCAGAAGACCACCTCTGAACACACAACACAACGAACCCTGAAACAGATGATCCACAGCAGCAGAAGACCGTCTCTGAACACACAACACAACGAACCCTGAAACAGATGATCCACAGCAGAAGACCGTCTCTGAACACACAACACACCGAACCCTGAAACAGATGATCCACAGCAGCAGAAGACCATCTCTGAACACACAACACACCGAACCCTGAAACAGATGATCCACAGCAGCAGAAGACCATCTCTGAACACACAACACACCGAACCCTGAAACAGATGATCCACAGCAGCAGAAGACCACCTCTGAACACACAACACACCGAACCCTGAAACAGATGATCCACAGCAGAAGAAGACCGTCTCTGAACACACAACACACCGAACCCTGAAACAGATGATCCACAGCAGCAGAAGACCACCTCTGAACACACAACACACCGAACCCTGAAACAGATGATCCACAGCAGAAGACCGTCTCTGAACACACAACACACCGAACCCTGAAACAGATGATGCACAGCAGAAGAAGACCGTCTCTGAACACACAACACACCGAACCCTGAAACAGATGATCCACAGCAGAAGACCGTCTCTGAACACACAACACACCGAACCCTGAAACAGATGATGCACAGCAGAAGAAGACCGTCTCTGAACACACAACACACCGAACCCTGAAACAGATGATCCACAGCAGAAGACCGTCTCTGAACACACAACACACCGAACCCTGAAACAGATGATCTACAGCAGAAGACCATCTCTGAACACACAACACACCGAACCCTGAAACAGATGATCTACAGCAGAAGACCGTCTCTGAACACACAACACGCCGAACCCTGAAACAGATGATCTACAGCAGAAGACCATCTCTGAACACACAACACACCGAACCCTGAAACAGATGATCTACAGCAGAAGACCATCTCTGAACACACGACACACCGAACGCTGAAACAGATGATCCACAGCAGCAGAAGACCATCTCTGAACACACAACACACCGAACCCTGAAACAGATGATCCACAGCAGAAGACCACCTCTGAACACACAACACACCGAACCCTGAAACAGATGATCTACAGCAGAAGACCGTCTCTGAACACACAACACACCGAACCCTGAAACAGATGATCTACAGCAGAAGAAGACCATCTCTGAACACACAACACAACGAACCCTGAAACAGATGATCTACAGCAGAAGACCGTCTCTGAACACACAACACACCGAACCCTGAAACAGATGATCCACAGCAGAAGACCATCTCTGAACACACGACACACCGAACCCTGAAACAGATGATCTACAGCAGAAGACCACCTCTGAACACACAACACACCGAACCCTGAAACAGATGATCCACAGCAGAAGACCATCTCTGAACACACGACACACCGAACCCTGAAACAGATGATCTACAGCAGAAGACCATCTCTGAACACACGACACACCGAACGCTGAAACAGATGATCCACAGCAGCAGAAGACCATCTCTGAACACACAACACACCGAACCCTGAAACAGATGATCCACAGCAGAAGACCACCTCTGAACACACAACACACCGAACCCTGAAACAGATGATCTACAGCAGAAGACCGTCTCTGAACACACAACACACCGAACCCTGAAACAGATGATCCACAGCAGAAGAAGACCATCTCTGAACACACAACACACCGAACCCTGAAACAGATGATCTACAGCAGAAGACCATCTCTGAACACACAACACACCGAACCCTGAAACAGATGATCTACAGCAAAAGACCGTCTCTGAACACACGACACACCGAACCCTGAAACAGATGATCTACAGCAGAAGACCATCTCTGAACACACAACACACCGAACCCTGAAACAGATGATCCACAGCAGAAGACCATCTCTGAACACCACAACACACCGAACCCTGAAACAGATGATCTACAGCAGAAGACCATCTCTGAACACACAACACACCGAACCCTGAAACAGATGATCCACAGCAGCAGAAGACCATCTCTGAACACACAACACACCGAACCCTGAAACAGATGATCCACAGCAGAAGACCATCTCTGAACACACAACACACCGAACCCTGAAACAGATGATCCACAGCAGCAGAAGACCGTCTCTGAACACATAACACACCGAACCCTGAAACAGATGATCTACAGCAGAAGACCATCTCTGAGCACACGACACACCGAACCCTGAAACAGATGATCCACAGCAGAAGACCGTCTCTGAACACACAACACACCGAACCCTGAAACAGATGATCCACAGCAGAAGACCACCTCTGAACACACAACACACCGAACCCTGAAACAGATGATCTACAGCAGAAGACCGTCTCTGAACACACAACACACCGAACCCTGAAACAGATGATCCACAGCAGAAGAAGACCATCTCTGAACACACAACACACCGAACCCTGAAACAGATGATCTACAGCAGAAGACCGTCTCTGAACACACAACACACCGAACCCTGAAACAGATGATCTACAGCAAAAGACCGTCTCTGAACACACGACACACCGAACCCTGAAACAGATGATCCACAGCAGAAGACCATCTCTGAACACACAACACACCGAACCCTGAAACAGATGATCCACAGCAGCAGAAGACCGTCTCTGAACACATAACACACCGAACCCTGAAACAGATGATCCATGGCAGAAGAAGACCATCTCTGAACACACAACACACCGAACCCTGAAACAGATGATCTACAGCAGAAGACCATCTCTGAACACACAACACACCGAACCCTGAAACAGATGATCTACAGCAGAAGACCGTCTCTGAACACACAAACACACCGAACCCTGAAACAGATGATCCATGGCAGAAGAAGACCATCTCTGAACACACAACACACCGAACCCTGAAACAGATGATCCACAGCAGAAGACCACCTCTGAACACACAACACACTGAAGATCACACCGGGTGATGCTCCTATCCGATAAGAACAGGAACCAGAGGATACAATTCACACAGGATCACCAAAACTGGACAATAGAAAATTGGGAAAACTTTGTCTCTTCTGAGTCTCGATTTCTGCTACGACATTCAGATGGTAGGGTCAGAATATGGAGTACAGAACATGAAAGCATGGATCCATCCTGCCTTGTCTCAACGGTTTTAAACGCCGCAGCCTATCTGAGTATTGTAGCTGACCATGTCCATCCCTTTATGACTACAGCGTCCCCATCTTCTGATGGCTACTTCCAGCAGGATAATGCACCATGTCACAAAGCTCAAATCATCTCAGACTGGTTTCTTGAACATGACAATGAGTTCACTTTACTTAAACGCCATCCACAGTCACCAGATCTCAATAAATCTGCAGTAACTGTGTGATGTAATCATGTCAATATGGACCAAAATCTCTGAGGAATATTTCCAACACCTTGCTAAATCTATGCCACAAAGAATTAAAGCAGTTCTGAAGGCAAAAGGGGGTCCAACCCGCTACTAGCAGGGTGTACCTTATACATTGGCCAGTGAGTGTATCTGATTCATTTAATCATATGAATCACTGATCTCAAATGGCTCAATTATTCATTCCAGTGAAGATTTCTAATTAAAGCAATTTAAATGTTTGAATACATTGACTTTAACAAGGTGCTTTCGCACTGACACATCATTAAAGTCATGCAGGAATCACAAGAACAGAATCACTCTCTCAAAAGTTGAATCTCGCGAGGAGGCGAACATTCACCGTCCCGCAGGAGCCAATTAGATCCTTCTGTTTATTTCTGTACTTACACATGCACAACACATTTCCACAAATCGATTCCTCTGAGCTCTGTGTTTTAATGAATCTTTTACTAATCTGTTTCAGTGCAGAAGTGTTCAGATCATTCTGTCAAACTGTACTGAATGGATCACTGTGAACCACAGGTCAGTAACTTATGATCAAATTAAGCTAAACACGTCCACTTCTGAAGAGGTTTTGGAGACACTGTCATTGTGAAGTGGGAGATCCACATCAACTCATGAGTAGGGTTGGGAATTGAAAATCAATTCCAATTCCAAAATCAGATACTTAAGGTCAGGAAGCGAATAGTTGTTGTAAAATTTTAATTTCGATTCAACCGATCAATTCCTGTG